>NC_035790.1:6942323-7208918 GCF_001653235.2 Pochonia chlamydosporia 170
GGTGGCAAATCAGAAACTAAGGCTATAAAGGAACTCTACTTCCAGCCAAGAGCAATGCTTTCGCCTTTTGCAGCCATTCTTGGGGAGCTTTCTGAGGCCATCAAGCGTTTGGTTGAAGAATCACGCGAAGAAGAGAGATTCAAATTCTTCCAGTGCCAATTTGCCATATTTTACAAGAGATGTCAAGTACTAGCAGCTCATCTTGCTGCTCATGGTAGTACATATGCAGATTCTAAATGCTGTGGAAGAGAAGAAGCATTCGAATGCGAACGCTCGAAGAAACTGGCCTGGGATATCATCAAGCGTCTAATTGCGGATGAGAACTTGCCCGGACAGACTCCCTGGGAGAATGACTCAGGAGTCTCTCCGGGTTTAGACACGTTCACATGGGAACCAAAGCTTTCCGGCGGTGCCTTTGCAGCACTCCTGGGCCTGACAGGAACTGGCTTAGTAGGAGACTTCCAAGTCGCGGCAGCACATAGCACATGGCAAGAGATCAGAGGACCAATGTCCGCATTTGGCTGTGTGCTGAACAGGGAGAATGTTCCTGTGCCAATGGTCATTCCGAATTTGTTAGTTCAACCAACAGTCGAGGAACAGCAAGTTGTGCACTTCCGCAACGGTTTCGTATTTGACGACATCACAGCGGAGAACCTTGGTGGAGCACAATCGTTCAAAGTGAAGTGGCAAGGGCTCCTTCTCATCGAAAACGATGGCTGTTACAACTTTTGTGTTGACCGTCCTCGCTTTGACAGGAAGCATGGAGAGAATAAACACCATCATCGTGAATGTGACGATCACTGCGATTCTGCAAAGTGGTCTGTGAAGCTTCGTAGGGGGCAAAAGCACTGGACTATACTCGGACACGGTGAACCGGATCATGGACACGAAAGAGACCGTTTACATGATTCTGTCTCACTACTACACGGTGCTTACGAAATCGAGATACACTTTGAGCAGCCCAAGGCCAAGTGGGAGGAGGATGAGCGACCTGATCACATACACACAGGGTTCGGCGTTAAATATTCTGGGCCGGACACCGAAGACTGCTCTATATTCATCCCTGCTCAAAACTTGTATATCAAGTCAAAGGATGGGCCGCTAGATATTCCGCGTGAAGAACAAGGCGGAAGTGCAGAAGACTTCGTGCGTAAGAGATACTTCAGCACAATTCGAGACATCCGTCGCACGTACCAAAGGGCATTCAAGGCTTTCCTGTTCGCTCACAGATTTTGTTTATCGACAGAGCCATGTGGATGCTGTCGCAGCACATCAGAGTTAGATTACATGCTTGACCACGAGGCCAATTTCTCTGGTGCCGCCTATTATCCAGGATCGTCGAGTTCTGAAACTCTCACAACTACGACGTCATCGGGACAGTACTTGACGCATCTTGCAAACTTTGACTTCAACTTCCTTCCAGTCAATGACGCGTATTACCCCCCTGATAGAAATCGGGATAATCGCGCTGGTCCCTCTCCGCAACGCAGCTCAGCCATGTTCGACTGGTGGGAACGTACATACGACTATCGCTGCTTGAGTCAGGAGATTGAGAGACTCAAAATATGTTATGGACCATTATGGAGGCTCTTTTTCGAATCATCAACTCAAGTAGCGACAGACACTGCCAGTCTGGTACGATATCTCGGTGTGGACTTGGGTTTGTCCAGTCTTACATTGACTTACTTTGAGAACAAGCCGGTCAAGTCCGCAGATCTCCAAGATGAGAGGTGGCCAATTCGTATATACCATGCCTGGAATGTCATCACTACTTTAAAGCAAGTTCTCAGCAGCAAAGCAACGCACGCAGCCCTTCCTGATTTATGGGCGTCTAATTCTCCAAGCACGACGCTGAATCATGGTGACCCAGCACCACAAAGAACTGGCAACCAGAATTTGATATACGTGGTGACCAAATCTCTGCTTCCAGATCAAGAGACGCCGCGGTTTGAGTCTCTGAAGAGTCTGAACGATTGCCTTAGACTTCGTGCGTATAATGCTCTTGTGGCGTATCTTTGTGGTCTAGGGAGAATGTCCATGAACTTCTTGACCACGAATAGCGAGGAGAGTGCTCCTATTGCACAAGATTCTAGCGATCTTTCCGCTCTACTACTGCAGGATCTTGATGTTGGAGTTTGTCAAACAGGTACTAGGATTGGTGAAGCCATTTCCTCGATTCAAAAGCTTGTCCAGCGCATCAAACTAGGTCTCGAACCTCAAATTACCCTGTCAAACACCTTTACCAAGTCGTGGGGTGCAAACTTTGGTTCATATAATTTGTTCCAGGCTTATGCCAAGCGGGTCATGTATCGCGAGAACTGGATTCAGTGGGAAGAGCTAGACGCAGCCAGTCAGTCCGATGCGGCCAAATTCCTGAAGCAAAGTTTCTCAGTTCGTGGCCTCTCTGTCCCGAATCCTTCGCCACCATTCGTTGGAGCGGGTAACAGCCTGCTTCCGAGAACTCATGGGTTAGATTCCACTCAAAGTATGGTTCTTGCTAGGCTGGGTACGTCAACAAATCTCGAAGATGAAGGCATTAGCCTGATGGGAACCCCATACCGTTCTTCTCAGCCAACATTGTTGTCATCTCTCGCTTCTCAGCCTGACTCTCACACACCTGGCAGCTCTGAAGATCCCGGGAACGGCGGTGGAGGTACCGATGTCCCCAGACTCATGTCTTTGCTACCCGTGTCGGAGGATCAGCCAAGTATTCCCCTTTGGTTCCAAGCAGCAGTTAGACTAGGAACGTCCTTTATCCGAATTGCGGCAGCAGGGCTTCCCCCGGGAATGTGGCACAGTTGGGATGAGGACGATAATAGTGTCTCTCCGGTTCTGTGTCATTGTGGCAAATCCCATGCGCCGGCGGTGGACGAGTATTACTTCTGGCTCGAAAAGGGGCAGTACTTTGACTCCGCAGATGCAGTCAATGATGGAACTATCGGTGTGGTTCCTCCTGATCCAACAACTGATTGGGAGAGACCCGAGAAGTTACCGCCTCTACTACACTGGCAGAAACACTCTCAGGTATATTTGCATTGGACTCGAGTGCACTACGGAGAGTTTTCTCCTCCTAGGAGATCAACAGACAGCGTGCCGTCTAACGATGGTGGAGATGCGTTGAGTTTGACCTTCAGCGGCCGTCAACTTGACTCCTTACTCTTCAACTTATTCGGCGGGACTACAAAAGGTTTCCGTTACGACATGGCAACCGACTCTGCCGTTGCTACACCTCAAGTCGTTCCGGACACATTCCCTTCAACTTCAGGACCAGCCGGATTGGGAGCATATCCATCATTTGCGTATTTCAGCCCCGGCAGTCCGATCTTCCCAGTTTCAACATTTGGGTCCGCCCTTGCTATTTCAGGCTCCCTCCGTTCCCAATGCAAGTTTGATGAAGCCCTTGCCTGGTGCAAGTCGGTGTTTGATCCGTTGCAGCGGGAGAATACCTGGGCTCAGTGCAGACGGGAGGCCTCGGTGAGAATGTCGATGGAGCGATTTTCTTCCCACAATGCTACCGAGTTGGCCGAAAACCCCAGAGGCGGCGCGTCTATAGACAAGACTTGCTGCCCTACAAGTCCCGTCCAGGTTGGTATCGCTCGAGGGCGAGCCGCAGTGATGGAGTACATCCGCATATTGTTGCAATGGGGTGCCAAGCTTCACTGTTTAAATACAGTAGAGTCTTGTAAACAGGCATTGGTAGTACTTGATGAGGCTGTGAGACTTCTTGGTTCAAAGCCTGCATCTATTAATGCCAAAGTTTCTGACAGCGGAATACTGACGACTATATCGACATTTGTACCAGCTTCTGCACCGATCAATCCCGTGTTGCTTGAACTATATGAGCAAGTTTACGATCGCAGAGGCCTGATATACCGCTGTTTAGGTGCTCAGAGATTGAAGCAGCGCTCTAACCCATTCAACTGTTCTGTCAACGAGTCAATTCACGAAATTGACACTTGTAGCTGTGGGATAGGTCAGGGTCCTTGCTGTCTGCCATACAAATTCACATATTTACTCGCAAAGTCATACGAACTCACGTCAACTGTCAAGGCACTTGGACAAGGCCTTCTTATGGCCCTTGAAAAGGGAGACTCTGAATACCTCAGCTCCCTCCGCCAATCCCAAGAGAGGCAGCTCAACGAACTGACTCTAAGCAATAAACAAAACTCGTACCGTGAATCAGACTGGCAAGTTCAGGCACTAGACCAACAGCTTCAGGGTGCCCAGACTCGTCTCCGATACAACCAGCAACTTATCCAGAATGGCCTAAACGAAGGTGAAAACGCTTTTCTTTCAGGCACCACCGTTGCCATGCAGTCCCGTACCGCGGGCAACATCTCCGAAGGCATTGGCCAAGGCATGTCATTCATTCCAGACTTCACCATGGGAGGTGCTGGATTTGGAGGATCACCAGTAGCAATCTCCAAACTTCCACTGGGATCTAAACTTGCGCAGGTCTTCCAGGCTGCGGCTCGAATCATGAATGTGATAGGAGATATATCCAACACGAATGCCACCATAGGTAGTATGACAGGCGGATGGAATCGTAGAGCCGACGATTGGCAACATCAAGTAGATGTGATTACGATTGAGTTGCAGCAAATCAAGAGGCAGCAACTTGCTGCAGAACGTCGTCGCGACATTGCCCTCCGCGATCTGAACAATCACCAGTTGCAAATTGAGAACTCAGCAGAGATCGATGCTTTCTTGGCAGACAAGTTCTCCAAGCATGACTTATACCTGTTCTTGCAGCAAGAAACAGCTAGTCTGTACAGGAGGACGTTTGGTCTAGCGTGGCAAACGGTCCAAGAAGCACGGGAATCGTTGAAGCGAGAACGTCGTGACTTGGTGCCACAAGTGAATGCGGCTCTTCCTGCCGAGATTGGACCTTCGGGATGGAATACTCTCCGTGAAGGCCTAATGGCCGGCGAGAAGCTTGACACCGGGTTAAGAACACTCGAGAGAATGTATATGCGCGAAACAGGATGTCGAGAATACGAACTTGGCAAGTTTGTCTCGCTCCGTCTGAGCTTTCCCTTGGCGTTCCTGCAACTCAAGATGTTGGGATGGTGCGAATTCGAAATTCCAGAATGGATGCTTGACTTGGACTATCCAGGACATTACCTCCGGCGGATCAAGAACGTCTCAGTTACAATTCCATGCGTTGTCGGACCCTACGTCAACGTAAACTGTCGTCTTCAGCTCCTCGGAAGCAGCACGCGTCTTGAGCCGACTCTATCATCTGTACCAAACTGCTGCTGCAAGTCAAGCCGAAAATGCATTGTTCCTTTGGAAAAACGAGATCCATGCTCATCGAACTCATGGTCACCTCATTGTTCCAAACCAAGTGTATCAGAAACTTGCATAAGCGCCTACGAACACAATGACTCTCTTTCACGAGATTTTCTCGCCACAGAAGCCATTGCTACATCCTCAGGACAAAATGACAGCGGCGTCTTTGAACTATCCTTCCGTGATGATAAAGTCCGCGCACCGTTCGAATATGCTGGTGTGGCTGCCAGTCGGTGGAGAGTAGAGTTGCCACCGCGTAATAACTCATTCGATCTCGCGTCCCTGACAGATTTTGTCCTGCACCTTAATTACACGGCTAAAGAAGGCGGACCTGTGCTTCGTGAGGTGGCAGAAAGGGCCGCTTGGATGAGGTTACCAGGGGATGGTGTTCGATTCATCGATGTGCGGTCCGAATTCCCCACGACTTGGTACAGTGCATTTGAGGAGCCACACCATGAGAAGAAGCAGAGGCCAGGAAAGAAGAGCGACTGCCGCGAAGAGAAACGACATTGCGGGAGAAGAAAGGACCATTGTCGTCGTCTTCCTCTCCAGCTGAGCAGGCGGTCATTCCCGTTTCTAACTGGCAAACGAGATGTTATTGTTACTGGTGTCCAGCTATTCATTGACGCCACGCAACCATGTAAGCTCGGCGCCCATTTTCCCGTTGAGTTTATGCCAAGGGGGGGCTGTCCAGATGATGGCAAGGTGTTTGAGTGTCGGTCATCCGAGCACACACCGGGTTTCTTCCATGGGGAATTAAAGAACGTTCGTCTTGGGCCGTTGTGCGGCGATCAGACGGAAGATTTGGCGACATTGGAGTTTCCAGAAATTCTGGGAGAAGCATGTATTCGGGATGTGTATTTCTTGTGTTCTTATGAAGCAGTTGACAGGGAATGTTGTTGACTGGTTTGGCCGAACTGATTGAACTTCTTACGAGCGTGTATTTGTGGACATGTACTTGAATACAGATTGCGAATTTGCTATAGTTGTATTGCAGCGCTTCTAACTTTGACACTTAATTGGCTAGCTTGGTATTGCAGACAAATGAGTCGACAAATGATACTGATGTATGAAAGAAGTAACCTTCGCATTGATGACAAAAAGAAATATATTCAAGTGTCCAACCTGGTGAAATTATATAAATCCAAGAACAAATTATAAAACATTACTAATTTAAGCAAACAGTCAACTCCACCCAAGATTACTATTCGAAATCTTGAGTTTGAGGCTACTTGCGCCATCTCTTGACACGGAAGAGATAGTATAACAAAACGGCCATGAAAATATTGAAAGCAATATATGCCCACATGATTCCAAAATTGCGGAATCGCTCACTCCAGAAGATGCCTGACCCAGCCAAGAGCTGGTCCGCATTGCTGACACTACAGTATCGGCATTGTGAGGTGGCCTCCGGGTTTTGCAGAGTACCAGGTGCCTGCTCAAGAAGAGGTTGCAAATACTCTCCACAAGTCATGTTCGGTGGAGGGTTGAAGATGTTTGCCTCACTCTCAGAGCAAGTGATTTGGCGGCCGTGGAGTTCAGTTCCGACGATTCCACCGATCCAGTAAGTGAAGGGACTCACACGGTACATGAAAATCCTATTTCACTGTCAGCAACTGCGAGTAAACGACCAATATCGGATTTTCCCCAACTTACCAGAACCCAGGTAGTGCTGTTGCTGTCTGCAACACACCGCTAAAGATAATGCTCATAATAGAAAGAACATTCACGATGCTTCCTGCAGTGTGTGCATCAGGCATTGCAACAATAGCCATGTGTGCAAAAGCACTGGCGTAGATGAACAACTGGATGACAAAAGCCAAGACCAGCCCTTGTCTATCGGAGCTTTGGATACCGATGACGGGGTAGTACGAAGCGGCCCAAATCAGAATGGCGGTGAATATTTGATACGGAATCTCGACCACAATGTTTGCAAAGATGAATGCCATCCAGGAGTACGCTTTGCTGGGGCGCTCACGAACTTCGTAAAGGGACCGTTGAGTGACGAAGAGGGGTTGAATCTAAGTTGAGCACAAATTAGCAAAAGTCAACGGTACGGGTGTGATACAAAACCTACCTGCTGAACAATTGACGAGAAGATGGTAGTAAGCATAAAGGTGTTGAAGATGACATTCTGCGTGCCGCCAATTGTTGCTGGGGCATCGAAGAATGTGAAACCAATGAAGAGACCAGCAAAAATACCCAACGCAAACTTGGCAAAGATGTAGCTGGGCATTCTCCAGTACTGCTGGAAGATACGGTGGGTGACTACCTGAAGCTGGGTAAAGAAAGGCATGGCGAACTCCGTGTGCTTGACAGCGGCACCGCCTTCGGTTGACGGTTCCTGGAGCTTCTCCCGATGAATAGCTTCCATTTCCTGCATGACCGCCTCCCTTTCGGGGCTAGCATGCCATACCTCGTGCCAGTCTTCTCCCTTGTCGTTTTGACCCTTGTTCACTACTTCAAGCATATACTCGGCTGGATTCTCGTTATCGCCACACTGGCGACCACCGTTGCTCTCAAAGTAATCAAGCAGGGTGCGTGAGTTGTCACCAATGTTGCCAAAGTAAACAGTCTTGCCACCTTTCGCGAGGAACAACAGGCGATCGAACGCTTGAAATAATACGGCGCTGGGCTGATGGATGGTACAAAGAATTGCTTGGCCAGAGTCTGCCAGTTTGCGCAAGAAGGCACAAATAGCCCAAGAGCTTTGGGAGTCAAGACCGGATGTAGGCTCATCAAGAAAGAGGAGGAGCTTGGGTTTAGCGGCCAGTTCAACGCCAATTGTGAGAAGTTTCCGCTGTTCAACGTTCAGTCCTTGGCCTGGAACACCAACAACTGCATTTGCAAAATCTTCCATTTTGAGCATTTGAATGACCTCTTCAACAAACTCATACTTCTCCTTCTTGCTTACTGACTTGGGCTGACGGAGCATGGCGCTGAATCGTAAACTTTCGCGGACGGTTGCAGTCTCAAGATGCAAGTCTTGCTGTTGTACATAACCAGTGTTCCTCTGGAAGCTAGGATCGAGGGGTTTGCCATTGACCAGCATGTCTCCAGTGATGACTCCCATAGTTGTTCTTTGGGCGAGGGCGTCCAACAAGGTAGTCTTACCAGCACCGCTGACTCCCATGAGCGCAGTGAGTGTGCCTGGCTTAACCCAACCAGAAACGTGATCCAAAAGCCGTCGAGGTTCGCCCTTAATCTCAATGTCGTACACGACGTCACGCCAGGTGAAAACATCCTTATGTGGTGCGAGTGCTTTCACCTGGACACCGTTTTCGCCGTTCATATTCTTCTCATCTGGTGTGGTCGGAGCTTCATCGTTCTGAACAGCATGCTTTCCGCCTTTCTGAAGATAAGCAGGAACATGACCGCGTCGGAAAACGAGAGCCTCAGCGGTACTTGAGGTGGCAGAGTTTAGTTCCACGGTACAGAAGTAGGTGGCCAAGAAGAATATCAGAAAAGCGATCAGAATACCAAAGTTTCTCCACACATGCGAGTAGTAGTACTCATAGTTTGTGGCAATAAAAGCATCACCGCTCACAGTGTACTGTCCAGGCACGGCACCAGCAACGTTACATACCCAAGAATCTCCAATGTTAGGTGAGTACGGTGGCACAATGCTGGAACAAGTGAAGTCCCGATTATGGAATTCGTTGGCCACCAGAATCTCAAAGGCATAAAACACTGGATTGATCCATCTGATCCAACTGAACCACGGGTGCATCAGAGGAACGGGGATGGCGAATCCAGTATAGATAACCAAGGCCAGAACCAACACGCCTGACAACGTCATGGCCTGCGAAACGGTCTTGGTGGCGGCGGCCATAGTCCTGAACACCGCAGACATGACAAAGGTAGATGTGTAGGTGATCAAGAAGTACAGGAAGAACGGACCTGGCTGGCGACGTAGATCTGCCAAGAAGTACAACACGAGATTAAAGCATACGGCTGTAACAAACTTGACAGGAATATCAGCAACAATTCCAGCTGCAGCCTCTGCAGCAGGATGGTAGAAAGCGTAAGAGGCATGTTTTTCGACAATCGGTCGCTGATCATACAACCCAGTAATCTCGGAGATGGAAGTTAAGGCGTTCATGAGAATAGCCATGAAGAGAACAGAGCCACGACCGTAGAAACTTACGGTGGCAGCAGGTTGACCGTAGAAGATTGAACCAATAATGAGTGCCATGACGACATTAGATATAGCTTGGGTGGCAGTTGCCGAGATGTCGTTCCAAATTCGCTGGTAAGCTCGTTTCGTACAGAGCCTGACCTGCATCCAGAGACTGATGATATAAGGCGACTTTGGGCGGACATGCTTTGCCTGTCGGAAGTTCTTTTGTTCTCTGAACTGAGCAATGCTCTCGCCCTGCCGCTCACCAAGGTATTCCTTGTCATATGTATCCATGTCACCTATCAGAGCTTGGTACTCTGGGGATTGACGCCAGAGTCGCTCGAAATCCTCGGGGGTGCGAGGGACCTTGTTCTCATAACCTTCG
Organism: Pochonia chlamydosporia 170; assembly: GCF_001653235.2. Lineage (NCBI taxonomy): Eukaryota > Fungi > Ascomycota > Sordariomycetes > Hypocreales > Clavicipitaceae > Pochonia > Pochonia chlamydosporia. Next base: position 6,952,121 of record NC_035790.1, read on the forward strand.
CGAGCAACTCGCTCTTGGGGGTTTGTTACTGAGGTCAAGAAGTCTCCAGTAGTCTGACGGGTAGGACAGAACCATCCTTGCTTTTCAAAATAGCGCTTGGCCTGACTAGCAGGGCCAAAATAGATTTGGCGGCCTTCATACAGAACGGTCGCCTTGTCAAACAAGTCATAAATAGACTGACTTGCTTGATAGATGGCCACTGCATTGGCTTGGTGACCAAGATCGGAGGCTAGTCGAAGTGCTTGCACGAACTTGAGAGCTGTCGCCGAGTCAAGACCACGTGTACTAAAGGAAAGTATCAGCTCCTGGACATAGGGGTGTTAATGGTGACTCAACGAACCTATTATCCCACGCAGTAAATGGCGAACCGGCCACAACCATCTCAGCAATACTGACTCGCTTTCGCTCACCACCTGAGACACCTCGGACGAAGTCGTTTCCGACCTTCGTGTTATAAGTGTGGCTCAGTCCAAAGACAGCCATGACAACCTTGGCAATATATTGGCAGTACTCGACGCGGGACATGTCTTGAATTCGATGCTGTGGAGTACGAACGGAGGCAGCAAACTCGAGGGTTTGACCAACCGTAAGATGGGGGAAGTGCTTGTCAACCTGTCAAATGGACCTTGTTAGCTTGCCCTCCACGTCTGCGGTGATGCGGAAATAGTCAACTCACCTCTTGGTTATAAACGGTTTCTCCCTTGAATTCCTCAATCATTTGCTTCTGAGTGATGCCATTGTAGTGAATCTTGGACTTCTCCCCAACCTTAAGGCCTTCCAATTCGCCACAAATTGTCTTCAGGAGGGTGCTGCAACCAGATCCAGGGCGACCAAGGACAATCAAAAGCTCGCCAGGTTTCATAAATCCATCAAAGCTGTGTAAAATTTGCTTGTGCTCCTTTTTGTTGAAGCTGAAGAATTGACCAAGTTTCAGAGGAGCTGCTACCATGGATCCAACAGTGTCTTGAAGCTGTAAAGCTTCGCCCGAACCGAAGACGTCAAGGTTTCGATAAGAGACTCCCATGCTCTTCTCGGAAATGCCCTCTTCGCTAAGCTGTTCGATGAATCGGCGAAGCCACTTTTCAAGATCAAAATCTCTATGCTCGGGATTGAAAGCCGGGGCATTCTCGTCGATATCGCCCAGAGTGGTTGAGGGAACAGGCTGAGCGGCTACACTGGAACGACGACGGGACAGTGCTGTAGCAATTCGTACCAATTCGTTTCTGTCATGATCGTCCATCATGGCCTGGGTTCCTCGACGGGTGATGGGTTCGAGCTCATCAGAATCGGAGTCTGCAGCAGCGGGCGTGGGAGCCTCGATAGAGCCTCTTCTGTGTTCATGTGAGGCATCTTGAGAGGCTTGGGCTTGAGCAGCGTCATTACCAACGAGAAGCTCTGGAGCAACATCGTCTTCATGATTTGAAGCTCCAGCCGTTGTAGGAGCCATGATGGCGGTTGGCCTTCACAATTATCAACAAAACGTTTGCCTCCAATTGGGCGTGGTGTATACGTTTCACTTGAGATATCCCAATTCGTATAGAAACCAAGGGAACAAGCCAAAGGACCCTTCAGGGAAAAACTCAAGTGGGAGAGGGCAGCAGTCAATTAATATGGCCGCCAATTGAACCCCCTCTCCTCCGTAACAGCCACTCGGACCATACTGTCTCTATTGCACCCTAGCTTAAACTTTGTTGTTTGCAGGCAATGGAGCTCATCAAGCCCTATGGTTACCGTGCCTTGGGAGATGAGCTAACACTGGGTGCGGGACCCTGGTCGGCCGGACTCTTGGGATGGCCAAACGGACTTTCCGGAACCGTCGTCATAATCCAGTGGCTCATAAAAGACAATGCCAGTCCCGATCTGTTTACTACCTAGTCGGTACTTGGGGGGATGGGTAGCATGGGCTGCGTTAGCGGCTTCGGCATGTGATGTCTCACTGCTCCGGGTTGTCTTGTTATTGTACCCAGATCTCTGCGGTTCGGACTTTGAATGTTTTGTTTAGTCCAGCTTGCCCTGGCGGTGGCTAAGCTCACCCACCAGATGAACCCATCGCCATGTGTCAAGAGCCCGAGTCGGAACCGAAAATCTCTTTGGAAGCAAAGCCGTGTCGCGTTTCGTAATCTGTAAATTGGTCAGGACGTTGTGGTGCGGAGTTGCATTTCAACCGCAATTGACTTGACCCATACGAGATAGTGCATTTGCCAGCCCGCCTCATTCCGTCCGCTGACTGAGTGCCATGCCTAAGCGCCAAGAAGGATAAAAAATGATGACGGGTGCTGACTGTGCTACAGCCTCAAAGAAGGGTCTGGTCTAGGAAGCATCAAGCAATTATTGTGCATGCATGACTGGCAAATTATAATCCAAGTCAAGCTTGAGTATTGGCTGGCAGCCACTCCTGCCGTCCGATTCCCTGGCTGGTCTTGAACCGCACCTTCCCAGCTTTAGCCAAGGTATGCCTGGAGTCGACTGGACATGGAGTGGACATGGAGTCAACATGAAGTCCAATTGTCCTGACCGCACGGGTGCATCGTGTAGATGTCGATTTTCAACCAGACTTCTCAAGATGTCCAACCCCGGTCAGCTCACAGTCAAAGTCAATGCAGACAATATCAAAACCCCACTGATTATTTTCCTGTGGCGGTTCATCGTTGGCTTGCTTTGTTCCACAACCTTTTGAGAATCTCGGATCACTACCCACAGAATCCACCCACTCCACGGCGACGAGCCAAGACGACAGCTCCAACTGCGCCTCTCTGCAATTTTTTGTTATCCCGTTTCGTGGAGCCTTGTCGGAGAACGGAGTCCTTGCATCCCGACATTGAAGAAAACCCATACGGGAGGATTGACGCACGGTGCCTATCCATAGGGCAGCGCCCGGACTCCCCGAATCGCGCGTATCTAGCCGTCACTGATAATAAATCTCACTGCTTGCCCGCACAGATTATCTACACGTGACGGTGCACAAAACATGGCGTTAGACACCGATCCTGGCCCGTGCCGGGCTTGCCATCACCCTCGGCCGCCAGCAGGGCCCCGGGGGTCCGCCATCACCAGTCTTTTGGCAATGGATGACGCTGCCGGTCGTGGTTGCGTCATTTGCGGACTTCTTTCTCGTGGTCTTCGTCAGGTTGTGGCGAGGAGCCTGGTGCCAAATCGTGTTGATCGCGGTGATGGTGATGGTAATGGTGTCGTTAATGTTGACGACGATGCCGTGGGCAGGCTGAGAATTGACTTCAACATGACAAACTCTGGGCGGAGTTTGGAGTTGCATCTCTTTGGATTAGGCATCACCGTGTCAGCAAGCGTACCCACAAGTAAGGGTTCATGACAGCAAAGCACTTGTTGCGCCTGTCTCGAAATAATTAAAGGAAGCTTGCACTAACTCCATTCGTAGAATCACCATGGCTTCAACAGATGCTCCCTGACCTGCCCATAAGCCATCATGTGCCGGACGCAACATCATCCGCTACCACCTTGACATGGATAGAGGCATGTTTGAAAAGTTGTGATGACCATCATCTCGCCTGCAGAACATCGTCACAGCACACTCCTAACGTGCAAATACGGCTACTAGATTTGGAAGCTGGAGATCCTGCCGTCGTTCAATTGATCGACTCTACTAGTCAGACTGGTCATTATGCCTGCCTCAGCCATTGCTGGGGCCACAGCACCAATGCCTTCTCAACTCTATCTACTAATCTGGATACCCACAAGGCTGGCATTTCACTACATGAGCTGCCTTTAACATTTGCAGAAACCATTACTCTTCTTCGAAAACTACATATTCGGTACCTCTGGATCGACAGCTTGTGTATCATCCAGGACGATGAGCTTGACTGGCACCAACAGGCAGCTCAAATGGCCACAATATATCGGAATGCCTACATGGTAGTGTCGGCCGCAAAGGCATCAAATGCTAAAGATGGGCTCTATTCATCCGTAGCTCCCGAATTTGCCTTGCATCCCCTTGTTTATTCAGACGGTGACTTTGGTCCAGAAACCATTTGCTTCCGCCGTGCCTTTACTCACCTACCCAGCTACATGGACCATCGCCTTGGTGCGAAAGCTACCTCCTTCCCAACATTCAACAGGGCTTGGATCTTCCAGGAGCGGTTTTTAGCTACACGCGTTATTCATTTCGGTCCTTCAGAGCTCATCTGGGAATGTCACGAATGTACAGTGTGTCAATGTCGTGATGGCGACATCCTAAATACTCAAACACCTTGCATTGCTTCCCAGAATCTCAATAAACAGATCAATCATATCTCACATCCAAAGTCGTATTTCGGAGCGAGTGCCCTGAGCTTTCAAGCGGAGCAGGAGGTACAAATACGATGGCACCGTCTCGTCGAAGAATACAGCAAACTGCACATGTCGTACGAAAGAGATATCTACCCGGCCATATCAGGTTTGGCCCAAGTCTTCCACGCCTGCTTGAAGATGCAATACTGCGCTGGGCTTTGGAAAGAAAACTTAATTGGTGACATGGTCTGGCATCCAGAACCAAAATACAGGGATGAATCCTCTTGGTCGAAAAGACCAAGGCATTGGCGAGCGCCAACTTGGTCATGGGCGTCTATCACGTCGCCTGTGAAATATCTATCCGATTCAAGCGGGCTCACATCTTTTTGCAGCTTGGTCGATGCTAGATGTGTTCCATCGGGGCAAGACCCAATGGGGCAGCTTGTTTGCGCCGAGGCATTAATTCGTTCTCATGTTATCAAAACTACATTTACATACAGGACCTGGAACGAGCAGACATCGAAGTCGCCATGGAACCTGTTTGACTTGGAGCTAGCAAGGGGACGCATAGCTAATGTTTGGGCTGACTACGATTGTTCTTTGCCAGGGGCCGATTATTTACCGCCCAGCAGCGAAATCCTTGTCATTGTTCTAGGGGAAAAGATGTCTTCTAAAGCTCTAGAAGCATTGCTACTAGTGCCAGGTGATGTTTCTCCCGGCCAGTATGAGCGTTATGAACGCATTGGCCTTGTGGAGTTCTCAAGGCCACCGGGGCTTATGGGCGAAGGACTTGACCCCTGGCTGAAATACCTGTCATGTAGAAGTGAACAAATAGAGATTCGCCTCGTGTAGATTAAAGAAAATGCCATGAATCGTCAATTCCACTTTGGGGCATGGATTATAGGTATATCCCGGTAGGTGATGAGCATAATACACAAAAATTAGTAATTTAATACGACTAATAGCGGGACCTAATGCTGACATTAGATGTCACATCTGGAACCGATGAAAAAATGTGGATAGCGTCAAGAATGATGCTCCATTTGTGCACAAACAATTTGCATGTGATCAGGGTCCTCTTCAACAGCTCTGCAGCTAACGCCTTGGCATGAGTGAACCGCGTCTCGCCTTTGATCTTATTTAGCTCAACCGAAATATCTTCATAATTTACGTTATGTGTCCCAGGAAAGCAACAGCCACGTGTTGCGCCTAATTCTTGGCCAACCGCCACCAAGTTATGGTTACCATATATGCTCATCCTCAAACGGATATTCTCTCAATACCAGTCTGAAACAGAAACAAACGGAAACGCTCAACCCATCCAAACTTGGTGAGGTCCGCCGTACTGCATGTCGGTAGTCTCGCCTACCCCTGTATTGTAATTTGATGCCCCGAAACCAGATGTCTGAGCTGAGTCGCCAAACCCAAACCCTGCATCAGCATCTGCTCGGCCAAGTCCCATGTCACTGTACTGGCTCAACAGTGGTGGTAAGCTCATGTATGCTTGAAGTCCGTCGAAACTCAAGGGTAGGTCGAACGCATCGAGAATCTGGCCGTTGTAGTAGCCGATTTCGGATTGCGCCACGTCATTGGTTTCATGTAGGATGTCCATGTCAGAGGATATAGGTGGTGCAGGAGGAACATGTTGAGGAGACGGTAGGTCTGTTTCTGGCGGAGGATCTTCGTTGGATGCGCTGGGCTTCTTCTCGTGTTGGCGGATGTCTTGACGAGCCATGCGGTATATGGCGAGAGGGTTGAGGACGTATTCTGGTGTATGCGGCGCTGGACTGGGTGCTCTTGGGCCACTGTGATTGTCAGCGCCTGTATTATACGCCACGAGACAGTCCATTTTTCGTCAATGAGGGACGAGACTATGACTTACGGCTCTTCATTGGACAGTTCTGATCCGTCTACGGTTCCGGGTAATGTTGATGGAACTTCAATTCCTGCTGCTGTTATCGTGGCTAAAGCCGAAGCATGCTGCGGTATGATTAGCATTATTCATATCGAAAGGACATGAAGCTGCACTCACCAATGGCTTCGCAAGAGCTTGCAATGGAATCAGCTTTTCCAGAACCCTCAAATTCGCACCAACACCTTCAACAGTCATGTCCCGGAGTACATTATCTTCATGTCTTGCTGGCGTTCCCAATCTCTTGCTCAAATAGTGCACCACAACGCGAAGTGAATCATGAGCAACTACGCAAAGCCATGTATCCGCAAACCCTTCCAGTCCATGATGCAGTGCCTCCCTGAAAACATTCGTCACCGCAATGCAGTTATCGAAGCAAGCATTTTGAACTCTCTCAACAAAGTCGGCCTTGTCAGGGGGGAACTGGAAAGGTGCTCGGATGCGGAAAAGTTCAGGCATGCCTATACGGGTGAGATCGCACATGGTTTGGTGGTAAGTCAGATGGAGAAGCATCAGTGCGCCGTGCTGGTTGGATATTTTGCGCTTTTGAATAGCTGATCGATCGAACTGAAGACTTTTCGGGAGACAGTCTGCCCACTGGCTTAAAGATTGGCAGACGAGCGAGAATTCGGAGTCTTGGGACCATGGCGGCTGTGACTCGTCGAGGTGTTTTACAAGTCTGTGTCGTGTTAACATGATGATAAATGTCTGAATAAGTAATGTATGGAGAATGTAATAGCATGTACCTTAAGACCTTTTTACGCAACCCCAGCAACAGAACAAAATGCGCTGCGACATCCAACTCGCCACTTTGAGAGATTGACTGTTCATCCAGGGGGAACATAGGTGCTGTTGTAGCTTTTGTGGTTTCGAGCGTGAAGTCGGTCTCGTCAGATGGCAACCGGATTCTGATGTTCTTCTCGTGAATCATGGTAAGTTCATCTACACCACTGCCGACCCAGGAATCCATGACATAGACACTCCACATGATTCGACGGCAAGATTCGAGAAACGTTTCTGGTGCCATTTTCGATTCAGGTCTAGGCTGGACCGACATCGGTTCCACGTTGAGTTGCAAACCCTGCACCAAGCGAACTGCGAGACCGGTTATCATAAAGGCGGATGAGTAGTTTCCAACGCGGAGTTCGTGTTCATGTAGTAGGATCGCGGCCTGGTTGATGTTAGCTTACAGCCCATCTGAGATTGTCCAAACAGCTACTCACCATGATGGTCTCCGGGTTGGGGCTATTTAGGCTCATAAACAGCAACTGTTTCGCCCTTTGTGCCCATTGGGTGCCAGCTCGGAGAGCATATGACGCTCCCCGGCGTTGAGATTTGGGTGTTGCGACGGCATAGAATCTATCATAGGGGATCAGAAATGTCACCAAAATAAGACCGTAGACAATTCCACGACTTACTTTGCTCCCAGGGCGCACATCATTAGTAGTACTGCATTGTTGTTACGATCTTTCTGTGACTGATCTTCAAAACACTGCATCCATGAAGGTCGGTGGATAAAGCCAAAGCATCGAAGGGGATGTATGAGCCTGAAATAAGTCTTGACCAGACGTAATGTGCGATTGTAAGATGGAAGTGTCGTGGAAAAGAGCCTACGGGATCGTGTTAGTTAAAAAGGAGTTCAATGATCAGATTCATTGCATCAATATGGATGATAGTACCAGCTCAACGAGTCTACTGTGTCTCCAATATCTCTGCTCTCCGCCGAGCCAGGTGATATACCGGCCATGTGTTGACTCGGCTGCCGATTTTCAGCACCCGCGGTGCCGTTCTCAAAGACATTCGACATCTCTTCATCAACTGAGTCATCGCCACTTGAATAATCGAAGCTAGAAGGCGTCGTGTTACGTTGCTCATAACCATCAGATCCGCGCCAATTGGAGGCTCGATTTATCCATCTCGGTGCTTCTTTTCCATCATACTCGCATTTTGCTGCTCTTCTGCGACACCGTTCACAGCCTGGCCTCTCTCCAGAACATCGAACTTTGGCTGTTCGGCAGGCATTGCAAGATCGAAATGTGCGGTGACGGTGGAATCTTTCCGCATTGACGGCGTGTTCTCTTGCTTCTGAGCTAGTACTAGATCTAGGCGTAACTGGTCGTAGGCAGGGAATCTGCAATCTCGCACAGTTGGCACAGCCATTTGGGCGCTCGTCACATTTCACCTGTCATGTGTTAGAAAATGGTCAACCCATAGCTTGACACCGGAGGCAAGGCGGGCACGGGCAACCATGTTCGTCCAGCAAGAATGCGTGCCTTGTCTTTGCCAAGCCCAGACATGCATGGTAAACTGGCAACCGAGACAGTTTGTGATACATACCTTGCGAGCTCTGCAGGTACCACAACCTGTTGGTTGGGAGAGTGAGTTAGCTGTGATCCACCTTTGAACATATTAGTGGCATCATTTTACCTGTCCGCGAGCGTTTCCCTTTGACAGCTGAGTCGGTTGGCGCCATTTGAAAAACCTGGGGTACCGACTGGCCCGAGTTCAAGCGCGGTGTTGTCTCAGAACCAGATGTTGTTGAACCGCGGCATGGACTGTCGGTGATTTCGGCTCGACACCGCCGTGACTATTAACTTTGCAACAGCAGTAGTAGGCCGCGATAGTTCTGGGGAACGGTGATGGGGCAACGCGGTCAAGTGGAGCAAGTTTCGAACTGACAAATGAATCAAAATGATTGTCACGATGAAGCCAAGCCGTGGCAAGAAGTCGATTTGCCAGTCCCGCTCTCTGATGTGTAGATGACAACTGGTAGATGAGTGGCGATGCAATGCAATTGAGGGAACAAATTGTTGAAAATCTCACCCAGCACGCGATTCTGTCCTGAACTCACCTCAGCGCCAGATGGCCCCAGTACAATTTTCAAGCACCATTGAGCAGTCAAGTTCAAGCCCGACTATTCAAGAATCTGGGGTTTGGATATCGATGGTGTCAGCCATCCCATGTCATGTAGCCGACATCTCCGTAAGACAAGTTGATAAACTGTCGTCGGCGACCTCGCTTAATAACCGAGCGAGCCGTCCGAAATCTTCAGCAAACTGCAACAGCCCGCTCTAATTGGCCACCGACCACATGGTTGGACCTGTTGCTGGGTCTTGGAGACCCCAGATTCCGGGGACTGGAACATGATTTCCAACAGAATTCAGTAGCCAAAAACAAAACCGGCTTGTCGCTGCACGGAGCACGTATTCAGACTCGACGATGGCGATATTCTGCGTACTACAAATATTAAAAGACTCCCATTTCAAGATTTCCTGAGAATATGGACGCCACCAACCTGAAGTAGTCGGCACTTGGTTTCAACCCTAGTTGTGTTGGTCTTTGCTGACATCGGGAACCTGAGAGTTATATCCTCGGCATTGTCTAGTTTCTGCAGAGGATCGAAATCGTTGCAACCATGGTTCGGACATTTACTAATTTATACTTTATATGCGGGTTGGCAACTTTGGGGGGGTTGCTGCAGGGTTTCGATGTTTCTTCTCTTTCTGCTATTTTAGCTACACCACAGGTACGTTTTGTTCAGTCTTCAGGTCTTCTGAAAGGCAAGAATGAGCACCTTGCTTACTGTGAAATTAGTACAAAGAGTACTTTTCGAAACCTGACTCTGTCACCCAGGGGGGAATCACTGCCTCTATGGCTGGTGGTTCCCTCCTCGGAGCCTTGCTTGCTTCTTGGACTGGAGATCGTGTCGGCCGTCGCGATTCCATGGCCATTGCATGCGTCATCTTCATTTGTGGATCAATCCTTATGAGTGCTGTGCAGAACCGGGCCATGCTCATTGTGGCGCGAATTGTTAATGGGTTTGCTGTCGGTATGCTTACAAGTCAAGGGTTAGTATCTTACGTCTTCTCCATTATTTCATGATGCAGCAAGGTACAGCAAGGTACTAACAAAGTTCATAGACCGATTTACATTGCCGAACTCAGCCCGGCCAAGCGACGTGGTCAGCTTATTTCCCTGCAGCAGTGGATGATTACATGGGGCGTAAGTTGCTATCTGCCGCCAATAATATTACTAGAAACTGACGGAAAGGAAGATCTTGATCATGTATTACATATCGTATGGAACCTCGTTCATCCAGTCGACTGCCTCATTCCGACTTCCTTGGGGGCTGCAGATGATCCCGGCTATGGCCCTCCTAGCCTGCATCCCGTTCATGCCCAGGTCTCCCCGTTGGTTAGCCAAGAAAGATCGTTGGGAAGAAGCACTCGAAACGCTTGCTTCCGTTCGATCTGGCGGAGATAGAATGAATGCAGAAGTCCTCGCCGAGATGCAAGAAATCAGGGAGCGTGTTCAGTAAGTGTGAAAGGTGGCAATTGATGTTTGCAAGAGACGTTTACTGACATTTTGTCTAGGTTGGAAGAACAATATAATTCTACCAGCTGGATGGAGCTGTTTACCTCACGAAACATTATCCGTGTCCACGTCGGAATCTTTGCACATGTCTGGGCTCAATATTCCGGTACGTTTTGTCACACCAAGTAACACTGCTTGAACTCTCCAACTAAATCTGACATGCGTTTTTCAGGTACCAACGCATTCATGTACTACATCACATTTCTGTTCCAGATGGCTGGTCTATCGGGCACAAACAACTTGACCATTTCCAGCATCCAATACATTATCAACACGGTGATGACTGTCCCTGCACTACTATTTATCGACAAATTACCTCGCCGCAAAGTAATGATGTCGGGCAGTTTGCTCATGGCCATCCTGTTGTTCATTGGCGGCGCAGTTATGGCAACTCAGGGACATCCAGTACCAGGAGGTCTCAAGGGTAGCCCGACAATTACCTGGGTCATCGAGGGCGGAGCTGCTAGCAAGGCCATTATCGTGTGCAGTTACTTGTTCATTGCAACATTTGCGTGTACTTGGGGGTAAGTTTTCTCTCCCGCGGAGCGCATGTGCCCCCAAAATCATTTTCCATCATGTTGGATACGATGTGTTCGAGAAGCTGACAGAATCAAAATCGCAACAGACCCATGGGTTGGATTTATCCTTCTGAGATCATCCCGCTATACATCCGTTCCAAGGCAGTTTCACTAGCGACGCTCTTCAACTGGGGGTGCAACTTTAGTCTCACCTTCTTTACACCTCCAGCATTCCAAAACATCCAGTGGCGGTTCTACATGATCTTTGCATCGTTTTGCCTGGCGGCATTTGTCCACGTGTTCCTTTTCTTCCAGGAGACACAGGGTAAGACGTTGGAAGAGATGAATGACATTTTCGACAATAATACATTTGCGTTTGGCAAAATTAAGGTGCCAGAGGAGCGGTTCGAGGATTTAGTGGAGAAAGCGCAACAGAAGTTTGCGCCAGATGGAAAGGCCATTGCCGAGGCATGAGCAGGATTGTTGGCTGCGAAGATAGCGTAAGATGGTATGCCACCAGCCCTAGGAAATACTTTAATTAATAAAGCATCTACTTGTTTCTCGGTATTTTATTCGTTTTTTCTCGACATGCTTCGTGACGGAGAGATGGAATCATCAATGTCATTCGGAGGTCATATCAATGAGGCATAGTGGGGCCTTGTCACTGGAACTGGAACTTAGCTTGATCGGCAGAGAGGAAATAGGCGCACGTTGATTGGGAAGGAGCGACCAGACTTGGCCAACAGCACACACAACGTTGGCCCACTTTGTTCCCAACTCCACATCCTTCCAGCCCAGCCAGATGTGTTGCATCACAATCGAAACCACAGCCGAACGAAAGATCCCCTTCGTCCGAGATGCCCAAAGCCTCTTTGCCTTTTGCAGCACCTCCGATACCCCGTCTCCATTCTGACGAGACGACACGGTTCACACACTACCGTGGCCCATGCTCGTTTTTTTTGGAGGCGGGCAGGCATATTAATTGAGTGACGGCAAAAGGCAGAGCAGGGCAAGGCAACGCATTGAGCGCATCGAGCTAATACTACGTTGCGACCAGCATTTTCTGGACATGGACATGATCCATGTTGCATGTGAGCAAAATCTCAGCTGCCACAACCTCCGTCATTACCTCACACCAGACACAACCCAAGACACAGGACACGAGCAACGCCGCCGTCCACGCCCATTCCCTCGGTCACTTCACTCACCTCACCTCGTCCATCGTCATACCCCTACTGCATTCTAAGTTGTCTATTCCCTGGGCTGAAGGAGGAGGAGACTTGCCTTGACCCTTGTTGTTGCCAAGTCACTCCACGGCTTCATGTGCCATGCATGCCCTTCTACCACATGCAAAGCAATCAAAATAGCCAGCCTCTTTTTGCTTGTTTCAACTAACCAGCCAGCAATCTAGGCTCCGAGACCATAATTAGTTTGACTTTCTTTTCAACGACTTGCCTGTCACAGCTGTCTGTCACACCCGACACCCTGTCAGCCACAATTTTACACGACCGCATTCCTGGTGATACTGTGTAACCACCTGCAGTAAGTGGCCACGCGCATCAGCTATAACTCAAACTCGCATTTCTTGGCTCTTCTTTATCTTTTTGTTTTACTTTCGACATTTCCTTAAACCTTCTCCCCATAGAATCGATTTCAAAACTTTTTACGTTCCCCCGAATCCTTCCTTGGCAGCCTTCGGCAACATCTTGTCGGTCCATAGGCCCTTGGCCCACTCCTAAACCCACGGCTTCGGACACAAGGAAGGCGGTTCGAGATTGGTGCTAGTAGCATCAATCTTCTTGAATAATTCCCGCTGCCCCCCTGGCTCATGCCTAAACCCTATCAAGCTCTTCCCCAGTCCTTACAGGCCTTCATTACTTGCTCTGCAAGTCTCCTCGTCCCCAGACCGGCCCACATGTCAGGAAGATAGAGTGGTCGCTCAAAGCTCGGTGTTGGCACCAGAGACGGGTTACAGCAGAAGCAACCTCCACGATTCCTCTAACAACTATTACATTTACACCTCTTTAACATTGGTGCTCGTGTCCCGGCTGGATGCGGGAGGATCCACTCATTCATCAACTTCTTGGGTGTCATCTTCTTCATTCATCCATCCTTGTCGGTGGTACTCCGTTTATAAGCACTTATATCAGTTCCCATCTTCCCACCCGCGTCTTCGGCATTCCTCACTTTACATACTAGGCATTGTCCACTCATCATTATCTCTATAACCCTATCCAATTCTTCATGTCTCAAGTGTGATATGCCAGCCTACTATCTTCAGGATTGTCACTATTTCTACCGCACTGCCCTGCGAGGCCTCAACATTAGCACCAGTGTCTCACCACTCTACTCGTAAACCCGAGAGGCAGAAGCATCGCTAACACACTATGACCGCCAAAGTCAAACGAATTTTCAACCCACCAAACTCCTTAGCTGAGAGGCTGGCTGAACCTCTTCCTAATTCTGCGACCCCTCGCAAGCTCCCAGAGTCACCGCCATCCCTCGCAGCTCGGGTGCCTTTGAACTTGTCTGGTGCGTACCCGAGAATGCCAATGGACAACCACGGGGAAAGTCATAGGGATGGTGGCATTACCTTTGCTGCCCAGGATAAGCTTCCCAAGCTTCCTATCCCTGACCTCTCTGGTACTTGCGACAAGTACTTGGAAGCACTCCGGCCATTGCAGACGCCCAGGGAACGAGCCGAGACGGAACATGCTGTTAGAGAGTTTCTCTCAACCGATGGACCGGATCTGCAGGAGAAGTTGAAGAGGTATGCTCAAGGAAAGACCAGTTATATCGAGCAGTTTTGTAAGTGGCAAAGTGAAGCAATATGGCGTGCTTGATCTGGCATTCCATGTCCTCAGATCATATATTCTGACCTTCAATTTCAGGGTACGACTCATACCTTAACTTTGATAATCCCGTGGTCCTGAACCTGAACCCATTCTTCCTTCTGGAAGATGATCCCACACCAGCACGCAACAACCAAGTCACCCGTGCCGCGTCCCTTGTGGTATCAGCACTGGAATTCATCCGAGCAGTCCGCAAGGAAGAGCTCCCGCCAGACACGGTAAAGGGCAAACCCTTGTGCATGTATCAATTTTCACGACTTTTCGGAACAGCACGAGTACCAACGGAGAATGGCTGTCAGATTGTGCAAGACCCTGAGGCTAAGCATGTTGTGGTCATCTGCCATGGCCAAATCTACTGGTTCGATGTCCTTGATAATAACTCGGACGTCATCATGACCGAGAAGGATATTGCCATTAATTTGCAAACTATCACCGAGGATGCTGCACAAACTCCCATCCAAGATGCTGCCAAAGGCGCTTTGGGAGTCCTCAGCACTGAGAATCGCAAAATTTGGTCCGGCCTGAGAGATGTCCTGACCAAGGACCCCGGGTCAAACAATGCCGACTGCCTCAACATTGTAGACTCGGCTCTGTTTGCCCTCTGCCTGGATTACACAGAGCCCCCCGATGTCGCTGCCTTGTGTCAGAACATGTTGTGCGGCACCAGTGAGGTGAAGAATGGTGTCCAGATTGGAACTTGCACCAATCGTTGGTACGATAAACTGCAAATTATCGTCTGCAAGAATGGAAGCGCCGGTATCAACTTTGAACACACAGGTGTCGACGGCCACACAGTCCTACGATTCGCTAGCGACGTCTACACTGACACTATTCTACGATTTGCCCGCACCATCAACGGCCAAGCCCCCACGTTGTGGACATCAACCAGTCCTGATCCATCCAAGCGAGATCCCGAAAGTTTCGGAGATGTGAATACCACACCACGCAAGCTAGAGTGGGATATGATCCCTGAGCTGAGCATTGCGGTGCGTTTTGCCGAGACCAGACTAGCTGATCTCATCGAGCAAAACGAATTCCAGTGCCTTGATTTCAGCTCTTATGGCAAGAACTTTATTACATCGATGGGATTCTCGCCAGACGCTTTTGTTCAAATGGCCTTCCAGGCAGCATACTACGGTCTCTACGGCAGGGTTGAATGTACCTACGAACCAGCAATGACCAAATTCTACCTTCACGGTCGTACGGAAGCCGTCCGCACCGTGTCGCAAGATTCCGTCGATTTTGTCCAATCATTTTGGGCCGATAATCCTATTGAACAAAAGATTGAAGCCTTGAAGAAGGCCTGCCAGAAACATGTCGGCCGCACAAGAGAATGCCTCAAGGCAGAAGGTTGCGATCGCCACCTTTATGCACTCTTTTGTGTGTGGCAAAAGTTCGTTGATGATGAAATGGACAGTGGCATGAGCAGCATTGGCCAATCCAGCCCAACAGATGGCTATTCACCAGTTGGGAGCCCTGGAAAGGAGTCTTCTGGATCAATGGATCAAGTCGTTGAAGTCAAACCTAATAGGGAGCGAGGTGATAGCACAAACTCTCGCTCACGGGATGCCCACCCGTTGCCGTTCATTTTCGCCGATGGTGGCTGGGATAAATTGAATACGACTGTCCTGTCCACGTCAAACTGCGGCAACCCGTCGCTTCGACAATTTGGCTTCGGTCCTACATCTGGGGACGGTTTCGGAATAGGGTACATCATCAAAGACGACTCTATCTCCATTTGTGTATCCAGCAAGCACCGCCAGACGAAGCGTTTTGTCGACACTTTGGAAAGCTATCTTCTGGAAATTAGACGTATTCTAAGAATTACCAACCGCAAGAGCTCAACTGTGAAATCCAGTCGGGCACGAGAAGCAGAAGAGGCTAGACCAAAGCAAATGAGTAGACTCAAGTCACGCGGACGACTGATCACCACAGAGGGCGCGGCCAAGGGATCCGCCAGAGCTGATACAGCAAGTCAAACGGAGGAGAGCGCCATTGGCAGCGATGATGACGAATTGGGTGGCTGTAAGTTCTCTAGACATTGTTGCTTATCTCGTATCCCTATACTGACATGGATAGATGGTTTCTTCGACGCCGGCATGCTATTGCAGGCTTTGAAAGCGAGAGATAGAGCAGCTGATCCAGCCGAGAGCGCCAAGGCATCGGAGAGAGCGGCTGTGCAGGCCAGAAGGAGGGATGTGGGTAAGAAGTTGAGGTTAACTACGGAGTAGAGACATGTTGTATGATTATGGGTTTATGAGTATTTGCGTTGGATATCCTTGATAGATGACTGGAAATTGAAACCATTGGACGACTTTCATATCGTTTAAACAGCGCGTGATATAGTCATGTTGATTCTGAGCTAATTACCCTTGTTCGCCGTCGTCCAAAGAGTGGTGTGACATGCACGTTTGGAAAGCAGTGTAGCCTTTCATGAATGTATTCACGATATCTACAAACTCAGTCACTCTTGATATCGACATGAATATAGAATAAGTAGCTACAGGATATGCCAAACTCTAACCAAACTCCAAATCCAATCAATGAATCCATGCCATTATAAACATATCCTAGCAATAAAACCCGCTAACATTCAATCTGTACTTCGCCTAGCCTATTTTCAACTCTTAAGCCAGCTCATGCATCTGACCACGGTGGTTCTCCCCAGTCTGGGCGGGAGCCTCATGCACAGGACCCTGAGGTTGCGTATGCGGCTGCCCCTGAGCAGGTGGTGTTCCCCCAATGGGTTGGAATCCAGCGGGCTGCTGGCCTGGGGGTGGTGTTCCGTACGAGTTTGTCCAAGTCGGTGCAGGGCTGGTCGTCATATGGCTCATTCGCGGGTCCGTCATGTGTGACTGAGTTGGTGAGTTGGGGTCCATGGGAGCGCCTTGCGGGTAGTAGCCCACTGGGGGAGATGGCGTGTTCTGGGGATACTGCTGAGGAGGATATCCCTGGGGAGGAGGCGAGCCGCCGTAGTAGGCTTGCGTCATGGGCGCGCCAGGAGTAGCGTTTGGCGGCATGGGAGACTGGTCTGACGATGATGGCTGCGACTTGCCAGCAGCGTTCTTCTTCCTGCGGAGGATGAAGAAGAGGGCGAGGAGGCCGATACCAATGGCGGCGACACCGCCGACAACACCTCCTACGATTGCACCGACGGGAGTGCTGCTACCGCCGCCGCCGCCGCCGTTGCCCCCGGTTTGAGTTGCTGATGCTGAGGAGCTGGTGCTCGAGTCGGTAGATGTTTCACCACCGCTAGCAGTGGGAACTGGGAGGGTACCAGCAGCCGAAGTGGTGAGGCTTTGGACGAAGCGAGAGTAGCTTCTCTCGTCGGTTTCGCCTTTGTAGGTGGTGTAGGCGAATTGGGCAGTGGAGTAGTTGATTGAGTTGCACCAGTAGTCGGTGACGTTGCCAGCGAAGGCAATGGTGTTGCAGTATGGGAATCCGGTACTCGTGCTGTTGATATGTTGTTAGACGGTACAATTCCATGGGTAAAGCGACAATTACACCGATCTTGGCAGCTTGGTGCAAAATGAATCAACTTACCACTTGAGAATCTGCGTGTTTTCGGCACACAGATGATCGCAAGAGCTTGACTGGTACATGGCATTATCAACACATGCGAATCGGAAGTTGAATGCCTGGCTGTCAAAGCACATGATCATTCCCGAAAAGGTCTGCTGAGCCTGTACGATGCCACATGTCGCGCTGCGGCCGCAAGTATACGGGATAGCATAGCTGCCAGAGATAAAACCACAAGTGTTGTCGGGGGCAATCATCATAGTCAACGGCGTCTTGCTAGTGGTGGCTCGTCTGAACAGATTCTCGGGCTCAAATCTATCCCAACCGGGAGGGGGAGTAGGTCGAGGAGATATCCCATCGTCGGCAAGAACAGCAGAAGCCGTCTGTTTAGCTGCCCTGGGGGCCATGTTGAGACCTTGGACTGCCGTTGATAAAGCCGCAACGGCTGTTGCCAATACCGAGGTCGACTTCATGGTGGCTAGTGGTCGACCGACCTCTGGAAGGTTTGTGTTTTGTCGTGCAGGACGATCAGAGCCTCTGACACCAAATTCAAGCAGCAACAGCCACTTGCTTCCGCGAGAGTGAGGCAATTTGGAAGAAAACACGAACAAAAGGGAGTGTCGATTCTCACCTTGGCTGACCGTCAGAACTTCAGAAGCTGGTGCGCAAATCGGTTTTATTAATTGAGCCGCCACATGGGCTGGCTGCCTACTCATGACCCCAGCATCGTGCAAATACTTGCTGTCTGGACTCTGGAGGGCCATTGGCATTGGCAGAGCCTCTGATATCCATATCCAGGGCCTTCCCTGAACCCTCCATGTTGCCGCATAGCCCCCGGTCCGTAGTGCTTCCCACTCAGCCTTAAACTAGTGCCTGTTGGAGTCGGTGGGAACATGACAAGATTGGCTGCGTTGGCAAGCTGCCCGTCTCTGAAGCCAAGGTTTGATGGAGGTTAATGGGGCTTCAGACTGAACTGGCCCATTGGCAGCCCTGCAATTCGGATTGTGGCTTGCAGAAGCTGAATGAGAAATGGGCCACAATGTGCGCCGAGACCTGACGAGGCAAGGAACTAATTGCCTCTGATCAGTTGAGCAGACAACATCCGTCTTGGGAGGTCTTCAGCACAGGAGATTTCTTCCGTGCGGTGCGTGCTCTTTGTTTGCCCAACCGATTGCAAGGGTAGCATTGTTCCTCTTCGTTGGTGAACCCGAAGGCGGCAGGCTAGTTTGATTTCGATGGTGTGTACGGAGTAGATGACTTACGTGTTCCATTCAAACGAACTGCGGAATGGCGGCCGCGATTTGATTGTACCTTTGTTCTTCTTGCTGTGGCTGCTCAGTAGCAGAACTGGCGATAGGACAGTTGATAGTATTCCGCCTTCTTGGCCACACAGTTTTGGAGGCGTCATGAGACATTGGGCCGCGGACAAGCTTCTTCAGTATCTGCAACGCCATTGTGTGACAGGTCGTGATGTGTGTGATGGGCAGTCTCAAGAACATCAAACCCTCACGTTGGCAGGGTATCGAAATTGCACATCCAGACTCGCTGCCGTCAAGCCATTGTTACCAGGGCCAGCGTGAACGCCAGAGACTCTGCTTGAGGTGCCATGCCCGTCGTGTTCAATACGACCATCCCCAAAGCAGATGGCGCCCACATCGCCATGTCAGTGGCACCACACCTAATAATACACTTTAGCCGCAATTTTTTGCTGGTGAGAGGAACATGACGAAGCAACCAAAGTGATGTGCCACCACGTGCAAGGCACATTGCGTTCGTTTTGTTCTCCAGAGAGCGATGCGTTGTACTGTATTCAATTCTGCGTTTCGAGCACTAGTCAGTCTTTCTCGTGAAACTGATGTGAAAAGGGATGTATCTCGCAATTTCGTGCTCCATAGGGTGGCCTTTGGAGAGCACCACCAAGAATCAGTGTGACAGAGACATTCCGGGGTCGATGGGATGAATGTTGACCCGAGCAACTATTTTTGTACGCAGCAAGGTGGTGCATGGGAAGAGTTGGTCTGTCAGCATTTAGCAGACGTCGAGTATTGAGGATCGGAGAGGGCCAGAACGGAGCCTGATCCTGTCCTCATCAGCATGAAAGCCTCAATACCGACTGCCTGCCAGCCAATTGTGTGCCTGTATAAGTGGAGAAAGAAGCTTCAATTTTAGAATCGCGAACTCACGTCAGACCGCCTTGAGTCCAGGGTAGGAATTAACCTGGCAGTTCATGTATTCTCATGATAGATGCAAATCCTACGAAATGAGGCATGCTTCTTATTGATAAATACGCGGGGGATGTCAATAGGCATTACATTTGACAGGATGACTAAGATTCTTCATATGCAGGCTGCATAACTTTGTGCAACTGTTAGGAGTCGCACCAGCTTGTTGTTCAACTTCAAACGCATCCTGCCAATGTGGGGTCAGTGTGAATGACACTCACGACAGACAACCTCCAACATCCATCGCGCAATGCGCCAATCTCCCACACGCATGCCTTAAACCCAACACCTTGATCCGCAGCCACTTGAAATGGATTAACCAGCACTCTAGCCTCATCGCATCGATCTAGCAAGGCTGTATGTCCCCGGCTGCTCGATACCATCTACCCCAGAAACACGAGCCTATCATCTTACACGAACACAAGACGCGTGCATGCCTCTGCGATTCAACCTCACACGAGGCTGAATTGACACTTGGCATCCATCGCCTCTCCCGCTCGGGCTCCCATATCAGCAATCACACACCCCCTATCGTTATCCTCTCATCCCTCATGACCGACCTTCTTCATATTCTCCCGTCCTTCCGCACCAGCCCCTTCGGGGCTCTCCTGCCAACAATCGAGCAACATGCCCTATCAACAACAGACCTTCTGGCTCTTCATCCAGCGGATATCGCCAAACAAACACATCTACCGCTCCTGGATCTGAAACGACTCATCGCAGCAATCCAAGCCTCACTATCAGATGACCTCGTGCCACGATATCCCCTTCGGCAAGATGCCAACTCCAATCCAGCCCCAGAAACGTCCAACGATGAGACCGAGCCAGCAGATTCAAACCCCCAGGGAGCCAAATCACCAGAAACAACCGCAAACGACGCTACCAGCAGAAGCAAACCTCCCTCAGCATCATACATCAGCACTCTTTCACCAGAAATAGACGCAGTCCTCAACTCTGGCATCCCAACATCAACCATTACCGAAATCACAGGCGAATCCGGTGCCGGCAAGACTCAATTCCTCCTCTCGCTCTGCCTTGCTGTGCAACTCCCTGCCCCCCATGGCCTCCGCAAGCAAGCTCTCTACATCTCAACAGAGTCCAGCCTGGCAACCACTCGCCTCTCCCAGATAATGAAATTCAACCCCGTCCTCCAACAAATTGACTCTGCAGACCGCCCATCACTAGACAACATCCTCAGCACAGTGACGCCGGATCTCGAATCACAGGATCACATCCTCGAATACCAAGTCCCAGTGCTACTGTCAAGACACAACATCGGCCTAGTGGTCATCGACTCCGTGGCAGCCAACTACCGCGCCGAATTCGAAAGGTCCGGCTCTTCATACGGCTCTAACATGGCCGCACGGAGCGCCGAACTTGTCCGCCTAGGAGCCCTGCTGCGAGACCTAGCAAGAAAGCATGACATTGCCATCGTCGTCGCGAACCAAGTATCAGATCGCTTCTCCTCATCAGCCCCAGTACCAAGAACGGTTCCCTACAGAGCTACGCAGGAAAGCCCCCTCGCTT
Source organism: Pochonia chlamydosporia 170 (assembly GCF_001653235.2). Lineage (NCBI taxonomy): Eukaryota > Fungi > Ascomycota > Sordariomycetes > Hypocreales > Clavicipitaceae > Pochonia > Pochonia chlamydosporia. The sequence goes on from NC_035790.1 coordinate 6,973,287, forward strand.
CACGTAGCATGCCTCCACCGCAGTCCACCCTCGCCAGCACGCCCTCGTCCTCCGTGCCATTCTCCTTCCCGGAGGATGCGCCGACACACCCTGCATTACGTCTTGAGCATCAGCAGCGCTGGTTTACCGGCTGGGGCGATGATCCCCGTTCGTCACATTCGTTAAAAACACCTAGTTTGGGGCTGGTATGGTCGACGCAGATTGGGTGTAGGATAGCATTATTCAAGAGACCCGTTTACGGACGGCCGAGACAGATTGCAGCTTCTATAGAGGCGGATGATGATAATGTTGACAGGGGCGCTACCTTGAAGAGCTGGCGGAGGTGGATGAAGGTTGTGTTCGCCGGACATGTTGCTGCTTCGGGGCAAGGGGTGAATGGGGCCAAGGAATTTGAGGTTACGATGGGAGGAATACAGTCTGCACAGAAGAAGGGCAAAGATCAATGATGATGATGAACGATGATGATGAATGAATGAAATAGACTTTGGTGACACATGGGTTACACATTTGGGATACATTGAGGAGATCATCGTACGCTTATATGAATGAGGTTCATAACATATCATTAAATACAACCGTTTACCATAGACTCAAAACTCCGATAAAAAGTTACAGATCCTTTCCCATCCCAACTACCTAGGTACATACGTAGGTAGGTAGATATCTAATCCTATCATTGGGGATGGGGGAACTCGTCCTCCAGTTGCAGACGAACACCGACATTCATACTGATCAGCTCCTGTACAAGCAGCTTGGCCGCATACGGCATCTGCATCTGTGTCACTTCCCTCGTGCTCTTACAGGTGTTACAATAGCCCTTGTATCCAAAAAGGCCACACTGCTGACAAATGTCAAGCGTGACACCATCGGAGCTCAACATGAGACGCTCTAAGAGTAGTTGTGAGGCGCCATACGCAATGAGGCAGTCACGTTCCATTTCTCCGAGACGCAGTCCACCGTCACGGGATCGACCTTCAGTTGGCTGTCTGGTGAGGATGGCCCTGGGTCCGCGAGATCGGGAATGCATCTTGTCTTGGACCATGTGCTTCAATCGCTGATAGTAGATGGGGCCGTTGAAAATGTATGCCTCCAGCGGCTCTCCTGTCAAGCCAGACGTAAAGTAGTCCTTGCCTTCCCAGGAGAAGCCGTAATCGAGAAGAACCTGGCTCATATCCTTGACTGGGTGCGATCTGAAGGCATCACCGAAGCCATAGTCTGGCCGACCGTCGATAACCGAAGCCTTGCCTGTTAGGCATTCTAGCAACTTGCCTACCGTCATTCGGGACGGGAAGCCGTGGGGGTTCATGATGATGTCAGGGCAAAGGCCATTATCTGCAAAGGGCATGTCTTCCTGATCCACAATGATACCAACGACACCCTTCTGACCATGGCGAGAGGAGAATTTGTCACCCAATTCTGGTCGGCGAGTTTGTCGCGTTTGAACCTTGATCACAGTCGTATCCTTTTCTGTTTGTGAGATCATAACCTTGTCAATGTAGGCAGGATCAGGTATTCGGTACGAGATGGCAGAGTCACGGTATTCGCTTGGTCCGCGATCAAGACCAATTCCCGTCGTAGTGAGGTCTAATGGCGTTTCTTTTTTAACCATGACCTCTCCACTCTTGACTCGATAGCCGACAGTGGCCAACCCATCATCGTCCAAAGCTTCATATTTCTCCTCTCGACGGGTCGTGCTGCCATTGACCTGATTGACTGGGTCTCCAATTCGCTCCCTTCGACCATTGGGATACTTCTGCAACTCCGTGGTGTACTTGCGGAAGACCTGGCAACGCCCAAATCCCCTGTCTATTGAAGCCTTGTTCAAGACCAGGGCATCCTCAATATCGTATCCAGAGTACGACATGACGACGACCGTGGCATTTTGTCCAGCTGGAAGCTTGTCGTAATGCACAAGCTGAATGGTCTTGGTGATAACCATCGGGCGTTGTGGGTAAACGAGAGTATAAAGCAGTGTATCAATGCGGTTAAACTGATTGTATGCAATTGCTCCAATAGCTTGTTTACCCATAGCACATTGATATGTGTTTCTAGGAGATTGATTATGATGTGGAAATGGGATCAACCCGGCCACGGCTCCAAGGAGAGTGAATGGCTCAATCTCTAAGTGTGTTGTGCTTTGTGTTATTTGATTTTCATAAATAGTAACCAGGGCATCTTGTTCCTCATTGACGTCGAGGTATTCGACGATACCTCGTGTCAAAAAGTCGTCGAATGTAACCTTCCCAAGGTGTAACAACTTGAGATGATCAGCTGTAAGCTTTTGCTTCCCGTTCTTGACAATAATGTACGGTCGGCAGATGCGACCTTCATCTGTCGCAATGTGGACGGCATTAAAATGGCTGTTCAAGTTAATGCTGACGAATGGTGAGATCCAGCCCCTTCGACGCATGGTGCGGAATCTTGAGGCAAATCGCTTGGGATACCGTGTAAGGGCAAATGGTGTACCATTCACATGAATGATATATGAGCCCTCACGGTGCATTTCGGCGCCTGAAAAGTTTCGGATGGGCTCGACACCCGTATCCAGTGTAAATATCCATCGCTTCACAGGTGCCTCGTCCACATTGGTCGTAATATGCGTCATGAGCGCCAAATTCTTCACCAGACCGCAGGCTTCACCTTCGGGAGTGTCTGAAGGACAAAGCATACCCCACTGTGATGGCTGCAGAGCACGCGGGCCAGAGACCTTTCGCGTCTTTTCGAACTGAGAGCTGATTCGGGTCATCATTCCCAAGGCACTGATGTAACTGAGCCGGCTGAGCACGTGCGTGACACCCGCTCGATTCATGTTGAATCGCTTCACACTCCAATTACCTGTTTGAATTGCACGGTTGATTCCCATGCCAATATTGTTCGCGTGGTTGCTGATCATATGAACAGCATCGAGGGGAACTGCGCGATTGTTTTTCTTGAGAAACTTGTCAATAGACATCTTGACCTCGCCCATGAATCGCTTGAACAAATCCTCAAAGAGAAGAGAGAGGAGTTGGCCTGCCAATTCCAACCGCTTATTACCAACAAAATCCCTATCATCAACCAACTTGGAATCCTGCGATGCCATCAGGACTCGTCGTGTCATCATTGCCACGTAAATAGCTTTAGGATAGAAATCCAAGCCCTCGATGGGAACATGAGCGATAATGAGGTTGGCAAGGGCGTCAAGGCCTTCTTCAACATTGTTCCGGCGAACCTGCGGTCCAAACATGGCCCTACGCGACCCCATCTTGACCCTTGAGCCGATGTATTCTAAAGCCTGATGTTGTGTGAAGACACCAGCTCTGGTTGCCTCATCAAAATTGATAACAAACTCGTCCTGATATCGACCATCTGAACCAGCGACCAGTTGCATGATTTCGTAGTCAGTCAACCCTCCCAGAGCCTTGAGAATAATTACAATGGGGATGCCTTCAACCAGGACGTTGTGTGTCATAACAATTCTGTCCTTTTTCAAGGTAACATATGTCTTTGACTTTCGTTCGTGGGTCGAACTCGTCACTGAAGCAGATATGACGTTGTTCTTTTCGTCGGCTTCGACAATGACTCGATTTTTGCTCAGCTGCTCCTGGATCAATATGACTTTTTCCGTGCCATTGATAATGAAGTAACCGCCAGGGTCAAGAGGGCATTCATTCATGGCCTCCATTTGGGCGTTGTTGGCACCGCCCAATCGACACTTGGAGCTCTTTAACATGACTGGCATACGACCCAGAGGCACGTCTCTCCGTATAATTCGGCGCTTATCTCGAATGTATGCGATATCAACGACAATGGGAGCGGCATATGTCATGTCTCGCAGTCGACACTCCATAGGGGTGACCTCAGTTCGAGACTTAGCATCATTGTGATCTTGGCGACGAGGTCGATCGACGCGGATATCTGTGAACCTGCAACAAAAGCAAATGGCGTGTTAGCACTGGTAACCCTCTCCGTCGTAGGTTGCAGACAGCAATAACAGGAGAAACGTACTCTAGCCAAAAATTGCTGTCGACATCGCTTCGAATGGTGCGGTTCGCTCGGACAATGTCCTTGATCTCTTGTTCGACGAAAAAGTTGTATGAGTCGATGTGCCTAGTAAACAGCAGAGGTCAGTACATTAAACGGCATTGACCCCCGTACGAGGAAGGAATTTGCGCCTACTGTTTTACAAGCCCTTGAAAGAAAGGTTAGCTTCAGCTCGACAAGCCATCCGAGGCACAGTGTTACTCACCCTTTACTTTGAGAAAGGCGGGCAAAAGCTGGAACTTGTCGTCCTTGGTGTTTACCGGATCGGTAAGCTTCTTGCCATTGTAGAATGGCTCCAAAAGGGCCTCGAAGCCGTCGTCCACCAGCGACATCGTGTCCTTCACCGTGCACGTCACCGCAGAGAAGTCATTTACGAGTATGGCGGCTGAGGTGTTGTGTCCTGGCCTTTGTCGAGCTGGTTGGTGACTGTACGTGGACGTCCAGATTCTTCAACTTTTTTTTTTGCGACCAGACGCCAGCTCAACTGCATGCCATTGACAGTCTGGCTGGTCCAAAAAAGTCAAGTTCTTGCCCCGCGGAACAGTGGGAAGCAGAAAGGTGGGGCTGACGTTGTGACTGCAGAATGTCAAGCTCTGTGGTGGGGGACGACTGGCATTCAATGTCAAGTTCCATTTGATATCTCGTCGGTATTGAGGCATTCATTCAACAGCTCATTACGTTTTGGGACTAGCATATTTCTTTAAGAATCATTTCTTTGGCTTTAGAAGCATTAGAACCGTTTGTGAGTGCACGCATGAAGCGGAATGTGAGCAATCCAAACCGTTGTACTCCGTAGGTGTGTAAGACCCGCGATAAGATAAGCCAGACAGCTGGTCCAGCCAGCCGAAGAGATCGGACTGTGGCACATTTATACTCCTAAAATCAATGCCAAGATAGCAATCTCACAGCTGGCCGCAAATAGTCTATGATATTAGGTTCGGCTGGTCGGCGAGATTTGTCCTGCAGAGAAATCGATTAAGTTGCAGCTGACGACCACTCCGAAGGCAATCCTACCCAACTTGCTTACAACATACCTTGGTACCTACTAGGTAGGTAAATTGGCTAATCGTCAAGTAGTACCCGAGCACTCATCGACGTCCTGGCAAGATCGGTATGTAAGCCGGCCAAACACCTTCATATATGCCTGTAAATGCAGGCGAGGTTTGGCCTAGTTCGATCTTGATCACAAAAGGCCGCTCGCATCATGGATGCCTTATCAACTCAACCCAGCACGAGACGAATTTTCTTGTCCTGCCATCATGTCAACTCAAACTTTTTTTTGACCTCAAGCGCGCAACGCACAACCCCGCACTCTGAACAAGGCAGTTGGTTGTGACTGTTTTTCTTTTCACAGTACATGATGTATGTAAGTATGCGTTGGCTCACGTTGCCTCCATAAACCCAACACCGTTCAAACCCCATGCAAATATGTGGCGCTGCGCTGCAAGAAAAGATCATGTCATTGAACTCCGGTTTCCAGTTCGGAAGTCACAACACCACACGGAGTGGCCATTCGATATGTAGAGCGCTCATGGACTCCGTCATTTGGAGTCTAATCCGAGTTTCCTGGTTAGTCAATGTGTTTCCATGAGGGCTGAACAAGGGACACGACCTGGTCAGTTAGCACCTCGCAATTCCACCACGTACTCAGATCCGATCTAGGAAATCACCCGTGTGAGACGGGCGTCAAAGCCCCAAATCATGTCCATTGCATCCTTCGCTTCCCTGTCAAGCCCTACAAAAAGTACACCCATACCACGGCGAAGTACCTTCAATGTGGGAGCATGTACTCGCGCCCACACAAGCGCCGAACCCAGTGGCGTGGCAGGGTGAGGATTGCAGGATGGGGATCCGCACCAGGAAACTCCCAAGTGGTACTCCGTACTCCGTAGAAGGCTCGAGGCTCGAACAAAGAACCATCCCCGTCCTGTCCTCTCCTGTCCTAGGCTTGTGAGTTGGTGGGACGGAAGACGGAACGTCGTGTGTGGTGTCGCCTCCCAAGTCCCAACCCCCACATGGCCTCCGGTCAAATTCAACGTCGACTGGACCACTCCACTCTGGCAAGCCATGCAAAATGTCGGTGAGCGATGCTGTGGACAGGCGGTCGGTGTTGGAAGGAAAGGAAGGGACACGTCGAGGGGCATAACCAGAGACTAATATACTGAAAATCCAGCCTTGGGCAGCCTTGGTTGGCATCTCAACAAGCAAATATTATTCAAGGAGGGTGCCACAGCCAAAGAAAGCAGGGTATAGCGCATGCAACACCACCGTAGTTGACAGACCTGACTTGCATGATACCTCATTGTTAGGGTACGGGGTTAACCCTGCCCTAAGCCGATGATGTATCATGTACGTGCGTGCGTGCGTGCGTACGTGCTTGCAGGAACAGGAACAGATGCGAGCCTTCCTTCTTTCGCATGGGTTTCTGCTGCTTGATGATGTGATGCCAGGAAACGGCACAGAAGGCATTGCAGCCGAATTGATTTGCCCTGTGGTCACATCTGGCGTGAATGTGGACGTGATGTGAGAGATTGATAGGCCATCAAGAACTCAGGTGGGCTTTTGCGGCGGCGAGCATTGCGGGGCAATGGGACTTTGAGATCCGGTCCGCTTTGGTGGAGCTCCGCTACGCAAGCTGCTTGTTGGCAAACACCAATTGGTTCTTCCTCATCGAGCTGATCAAACAAACCATGACTGTTGCAGTACTCCATCCGTGCTCCGTCTATGCCCATCCAAAAGGATACCTTGAACAATCTGGGGAGGGGTGACGCTGCGCAAATAGTTTTTTCGTCTCGTTCTCAATAATTCCTATCTGGGCACAAGTGCTCAAAATAATGCCATTCTTCTCCCCAGCCATGGTTGAATATGCAAACCATATGCGTGGTTGCTTATCAAGCTAGCGGAATGAACCCTCAGCCCCAAGATCTGCGGCGCGATACCTTTTTTTTTTGTCGCCTAGTACAGGGTACCAGTTGCAGATCCAAACGGAAACATGAGCCAGCGACCAAGCAGCACCTCTTGGTGCATGGGATTTGCTGGACCGTCGGCAGTCTGGTTTTCAATGTGGCATCGCAGCCAAAACGCCACCTATGGAGTATGTTGATAGAAAGCCTAGTGTTTGGTTGCTTTGACAGTTTTCAATCGAACAAAGCTGGTCAGCGTGAAAATACTCTTGAAGAATGCTTGTAATAGTTACTTGTTCCTTACCTAGCCAAAACCCGGCTCCAATATTCCGTCACCACACTCCCAACTTCGCAGGATGGCCGAGAGGACGTTGGTGCATATCCTTATTCCTGTTCCCCCGGATGGACAATAGCGAAGAAGAAGGGTCTGAGTTCAGCAATCGGGACCCCTCCCATGACGCCATATCATGACCATGCCTGTGCTGAAAGGGTCTGCGTGTGGGGTCTAGTGAATACTTTGAAGCAACATTTGAACTTTTGGGAAAGGGCCGCGGCGCTACGAGAATTGTGACTTCAACCAGGAAAGTTGTGTTTCCTCCGTTGGCTGTGGACTAAACACTAAATCTTCGTTTCGGACCTACAGACTAAGCAGCTGCACAGTTCACTGCTGGTAATGACGCCTGCGATTGAAGGTATTGAGAGAACTGTTTAAACTGATGGACCTAATAATGAAGAACTTGAGTTGTTTCATTCCTTGATGGCGAAAGCTGGTTGTGGGACATGCAGGGACCTGCCAAACTGATGTGCCGATGGAGGCTGGTACATTTGATTGCGGACTTTCACTTACAGTGTCCACCAGCTCCGGTTTTGTTGAACCACGCGTGATAGGGCCAGAATGTCCTTAGGGCTAAGTTTCAGGCGCTTGTGTACTCCGTATATCCGACAATAACCACAGGAGGCAAAGATGGATAGTTCTCTCGAAGATGCTTTAAGAATTCACAATCTCCCTGGGGTTGGCCAGTTTTATATGAGGAGAGCAAGCGGGAACCTCCCGAGAACTCCTTGAACTGGGTTTCCATTGCCTAGAGCTGGCATGGCTGAATTGTCAATGCATGTAGGTTGCAAACGATTGAATCTCGATGAAGAAAACCATCTTAGGCTGCGGAAAATTTAAACTGCAAATACTTGTCAAGTTGGTGAACGAGTTTGACACTGCGGCTCCTTGGTCGTCTGATTGGCTCCCCATACCCATACCACTTTTTGTGCTTCATAGCAATCTTACTATCAAGCCTCAGATGGGAAGTTGTGCAAAATGGTTGCGTGACGAGTAGAATTGCTGCACCTGATTGGCAGAGCCGTTAATTAATTGTTCGGTCAATTCGCTCACAGCTTGCTGGAAGAGCTGTGGGCAGAAGTCTCGATGGAGTGTTCCGTCGGCATATGGTCCCAAACCTTCTCAGTGTCGACTTTTGTTTGACCTTGGTATAGAATCAAATGCGTGACCAAAGACCCCAGATATGCGATGCGGGTACACCAAACAGAAAGGCACTCCAAAAACCGTGAAATATTATTAGTCGTCAATACGGTATGCTCCAGCTGTCCCTCAGTCATTGCGAGCCACTGACGGTAATTTGCCGAATGGCCAATGCAGGGCGGCCACTTGAAGTACCCTTTAGCTCTGCCAAAGTACTGCTTGTACCATCTCAACTGAGCACTTTGTTGCCAAAACGGACGGTGAAGGTGAAGAACCTTGTGCCTGGGGGCGCCGCCTCTTGCCAGCAAAGACTCAATTTGGATCCATCTAGCCAACCCATGCCCAACGCAAGTCCTGTCCCCTCTTGCCCCCACTCGCCTGCACCTGGTCCCAGGCTCTGTGACTCCTCGAGACAGAAGGACGAAGTCTGAGACCCCTGGTAAGCTTTGTTGGCGCCTTGCCTTTACTGAGTGGCTTCCATGCCGGTATTATGCACTCAACTATGTCGTTTCTCGCTTGACAGGCTTTCTTTCTCGTCTGCTGTTCTTCTTTTTTTGTGTTTCTTTCTTTTCGTCAAATATTCTTGTGGAGGGTTTTAGCGGCGTTACTGAAGGATTGTCAAATCTGACATTTCGGATTGGACACCTCAACTCCATTCTCCAACCAAACTTCTCTGCAAAATTTTGATTTCCCTCTCTCCCCTAACCGCCGTACGCGAAACAAGAGCAGCGTAGACCAAGATCGAAATAGAAGCGGTAAGTATAGTTATATGGACAATTGCCTGCTATGAATAATTCCCGCCAGTTTTTGCGTGGTCGACACTCCTGCGAAGGAGTAAGCGCAGGCAAGGGACATCTAGAGGCGCCTATCTCGGTACTGTTGCGACCGGCGGACCATTTCATGCTCTCTGGTGATACGATTTGGTCGTCTTCCCATCACATCGCATGGGGATGATTCTCTGTCCTGTAACCAGATGATCCTCGGCGCTGTGGTTCTGCTTCGTCATGGCCTCTTCTGCTCGAGGTAGTGTGGTTCCATCAACCTGTCTTGGTGTGGATTAGTCCAGTCCCAGCCAGCGACGGTGTGATGAAGACCAACCACCGCCAGCAAGGCAGCACCCGAGCCGGGGCCTTTCACAGGCCTGCGTCCGCCCCTGTCATCCGTTGTCTGAACTTTGCCATGGAGGTCTGGCCCAGACCCTTCTTTGGTTGTCCACCAGCAAAGACTGCCTCTGGACACAACTCCCTGCCCATGCAGACCATCCTGACACCCCGCCTCCCAACGTCCTTGTTGTCGGATTTGCTTCTCGCATCTTGAGACTTGGGCTGACCATTCTTTCTCTCCTTTCATGTCTACAGTTGTATAGAAACCGATTCCTCCCTGCCAATTCGGCGTGTACGATTCCCGCGTTTTCCGCCCGCCATGGATGACGTGCGCTTTCGTTCGCAGCAGTCGCCGCGAAACGAAACGCCCATGGCCAGCTTCGTCTCTCCTCCTCGCAACAACGGTCGAATCTCCCAGCAGACCTCCCACGATCAACGGGGCAACATGCCACGCAGATTCACAACTGATTCTGGCCGGGTGCCGACCCTTTCATCAATGACAGCGGCGTTGACCTCGCCCCCTCGAGGGCTTGGGTTGGAACCCACCCCCGATTACAATAATGTTAGTATTTTGAACAGCATGTTGCTTCGGTTCATTCATGTCATGCTTCGTTCTTTCGGAGATCTGTATGCCCATATTCGAGATCACTTGCTAATTGTATCAAATGTAGGCATTGCATAAAGTGCAACTGGTATGTAAATGTCGAACGATCCTATCTCACCGCCTGAGAAGCGGCCGTGAAGCTTGTTCTGTTAATGCTCGCAGACTCGAGCTGCGATGCTTCCCTGGCGTGAAATATATTGTCGCTGACCATATGCCATAGATAGAGCAGAAGAAGCTTGAATATGAGAGAATCCGTGAACAGAGAAGGCGCTTCGAACTGGAGATGCAGCGCCTTGATCAGCAGCAGCGGAGGGAGGCGCAAGAGTTAGCGCAAATGGAGGAAGAAATTCGCATTGCTGGACACCAGTCCGAGCCGACAACACCCCCAGAATACCGTGATAACTCTGGCTTTCCATCTATATTCTCTCGGCCAAATCGTTATTCGACCTCGAGTCTCGCTTCACCTCCAGGATTTAACCGTCCAGCCAGATCTGGATCTCAGTTGACATCTCCGCCGTCTGGCTTGATGCAATCACGGTACGGGTTTGACGAGAGAGCAATGCCCTCTCGTTCAGACCCAAATACCCGGCGCAACAGCGATGATGAAGACAAAGAGGAGGCAGTTCGACAAGACCCGACCAGCCATAGAGCAACCAATGCGTAAGTACTGCCGACTCCTGTGTCTCCACCATGAGCCTCTCATTAGCTGGTCTCTACCAGACTCCGTTGTAGGCTTGTTTTGTTTAAGACTTGCCATTGCTTGCATGCCAATGCTTTCCGCCTCCAGTGAGGTAGTCATGGCCACGTTGAGCAGAGCCGACACCAAATGCCTTTGCTAGGAGTTGAGGACATGACCGAGCCAGCAGGATCGCACTCTAGCCTGTCATGTTCTGTTAGTAGTGAGCTTGCTGCCAGAGACTTGCAGGGTCAGATCTTGATTAGCAACGTATCACTCACATGGAGACATGTGGCTCTTGGTCACTCCTTTAGAGCTGCATCATGGGCCATCATTTTCTGAGTGGGGGTACTCGTTTGATCTCACTTCACACGCTCAACCTGTGAATACCTCTTCGTCCTTGTGTACTTTCTAATGCAATTGCTCTGAAATAGGCTTAACCGGTACTCGATGCCCGTCACCAAGTCACGTAACGGGTTGTATGACATGAATCTTGACCAAACCAACACGACCCGTTTCCTCTTCGGAGACGACGAGCCCAACTCGCTCCCTCGTGGCCGCACACCAGACGATAACTTTCCCACTTTGGTACGGCGAGAGGATCAAATGGTAAGTGCCAATTGGAGTGTACGTATGCAGTGTTTTTCTGAGCGGTTTGCGATTGATGTTTCAGCGACTTGCGCAAGCGGCGAGGGTTCCAGAGGGTCACAGGAGCTTTCGCCTGGCATCTTCCTTGGTGGCGACGACTTTGTTGTTGGAGCCATGAGGAAGAAGTTTAGCAAGAGGCACCGCAGGCCAGCCACTTGACACTTGACGACATCCCTTGACAGCTGGCAATTGGCAGATGACAACCGTCAGCAGCTGCGGATAGCAAAATGCATCCAGATTTCATCTTGGCTTTTTGCTCGCTCCTTCGGTTAAACAGCTCTCTGCTGCTCTGCTTCAGACAGACAAAGGCTCTCTCACCAGGTTTTCGTGTCTGCCGCGTGCTCTTGTTTAACACCTCGCCGCTGTGCCACCAGCAGCTCTTTTATCTACTCTCGTCACCTCTGCTCTCCCGGGGCGTGGATTTTGCAGCTTTTTGTTGCAGGCTTCCTCCGTCTTCAGCATCGTAGCAAGGCCCCTGTCATTATCCTGTGCCATTTGTTTTCATCGTTTATTTTATTACTGCATTTGTTTTCTGACATTCTGCGTTCTATTTCAGCTTTCTGCGTCTTCGGCTGCACTCGATCTTGCTTTGTCCCCGTCACCTGGTCCTGAAAAGTCCAACAGCTGGAACCGTGTTAACCGTCATCGACACCAACAGAGCATGTCGGCGATCAACGGATCGTCATCCAGTAAATCCAACGAAGTTACTACTATTGGTAGCCGACCACAGTCTTTGCGCCATTCACTTGATCTCAAGTACATCTCGGAGAGCTCAGCCGAGCCATCATCTGTCGCCATGTCTCCGCAGAACAGCCACATGGCATCGCCTCCACGGCTCCAGAGTTCTTTCTCGGCCAACGACGTCCCTACTGTTAAGAGCCCTTCAGGGTCGTCTATCATGTCAGGCAACGCCAACAATCACGCCCAACAGCATTTCCACAATCATAACGCTAGCATGGGGCGAATTCCTGCTGGGGTAATGCCGCCTCGCCATACTCGTGAGTTGTCGAGTGACAATAGCATGAATGCCGGCCGAGAACAGCCTAATGGCTTCCAATCGATTCAGTCCGCTCTTCAAGCGAGTGCCGCTCCATTTGGTCCTAGCCTTACCAGTGCACCTCAAATCAGCTCGGCCATGTCTGTTTCTGGGCCCTCCACCACGGCCCCGACAAATTCGTTCAATAACTTTTACTCTCCCGGCGGATTTGGACCCAACGCATCAAACCCCAATGGTAATTTCGGCATGCCATTGATCACATCGGGCATGCAGCAAATGAACATGAACGGCGCCAATGGGGGTAGCATGTATTCCCCCCAGAACTTCACTGGGTACGGGTCAATGCCCTACAACCAAGGCGCTGGTCAACCCCGAGACAGCCAAGCCCGTGTCATCCAGCATCGGCGTCAACTCGACAATGAAGGTAAGCAGTTCACACTCGTCAAAGTCTTCACCACTCCCTGGCTAACCATTTCTCCACAGCTATGTCTCGCTACCAGAATATGCCTCTTGAATCCTTCCGAGGACAGATCTATGAATTGTGTAAGGACCAGCATGGCTGTCGCTATCTTCAAAAGAAGTTGGAGGAACGCAATGCCGACCAGGTTCATATGATTTGGCACGAAACTAACCAGCATGTCATCGAGCTCATGACGGACCCCTTTGGTAATTATTTGTGCCAAAAGCTCCTTGAGTTTTGCAATGACGATGAGCGTACCGTTTTGATTCAGAATGCATCCCAAGATATGGTGCGCATTGCCCTCAACCAGCATGGAACACGAGCATTGCAGAAGATGATTGAATACGTTAGCACCCCGCAGCAGGTGCATCTTATTATTGAAGCTCTCCGATTCCGTGTGGTTGAGCTGATTCAGGACCTCAATGGCAACCATGTCATCCAAAAGTGCCTCAACAAGCTCACTTCGCTTGATGCCCAGTTCATCTTTGATGCTGTTGGCAACAACTGTGTCGAGGTGGGCACTCACAGGCACGGATGTTGTGTCCTGCAGCGCTGCATTGACCATGCCTCCGGCGATCAGAAGCCTTGGCTGGTAGGACGCATCACCGAACATGCACGCGTTCTTGTTCAGGATCCTTTTGGTAATTATGTTGTCCAGTATATCATTGACCTGAATGAGCCAAGCTTCACTGAGCCCATGGTTGCCATGTTCCAAGGGTGCATCAGCCAACTATCTCGACACAAGTTCAGCTCTAATGTCATTGAGAAGTGTTTGCGATGCTCTCAAGCACCGTCCAAGGACATGATTGTGGAAGAACTTCTTGGCCCTCAGGAGATGGAACGTCTTCTTCGCGATTCCTTCGCCAACTACGTTATCCAAACAGCTCTTGAATTTGCCACGCCGCATCAAAAGTATCGTCTGGTTGAATCGATTCGCCCCATCTTACCACAAATTCGCACTACTCCTTACGGCCGCCGCATTCAGGCCAAGGTGTCAGCCTACGACAATCGTGGAAGTGCGAGCTCCAGCGGCCAAGTAACACCTGCAGACAACACTCAGGGTCAGATTCCTCTCCGTCAAGGGCATAGCCGGGGCATATCTGGAAGCTCCTCAATGTTACCTACAAATGGTATCACGAATGGGGGAATGACTGGTCTTGGGACAAACCAAGGCGTACGCCAGAATGTGCCAGCATATGGCAACAACTCTGTCCTGACTGTTTCTGCTTCAACGGTTCCCGCTCCGACGGGATCCGGTCCTGGACAGCAGGCTCAAAGCCAACAGCAACAGCAGCCACAGCCGCAGTTCAACCAAAGAGCGCCGGTTAGTTTCACTGGGTCACATTCTGCAACTGCATCTGCGGATGCCAGCGGTGAGCCTCGCTGGTTGTAAAACCTCTTCATTTCTTTCATATTGCATTGCCACCTACACACGATCCACTTGTACCAACATACGCCATATTCAAAAGTTCTTTTTGATGCGTGTCCCTAGGTGGCGTTCAGCTTCTCATGCAGCACGCTTACGATACTGCCATGATTTAACGACTCTTTACATTATGCGTCGTGTTTGATCGTCATAAATACAACACGAGAACGCCATTGCCTTGTTACCGGCTCAGCCCCTTGAGTCCCGATCAGCACAGCACCTGTGTGACCGTGCTTTTGTGTGTACATTACGAAGGAAAGGAGTTATATAAAAGAAACAGGAGAAAGAAAGGGAAAACAACGAGAGGAAAAGTTCGCTGGCCAGGATTGCCTGCATTGGCATCAACAGATGGCTACATCCTGTATCTGTACACTGATCGCCACGACCAAAGAGCTCCATCACCATAGATGACCCATTATTGCCAGCCGTTGCTATTTGGACGTTATTTTACACATTTCCCCCTTGTCATTTTTGTTATTTATCTTACCAAGCTGTTGCTTCCTTTCTCTGTTGTGAATTTCTACTTTTTTTTTCAGCTGGTTTTGGTGATTTGTCTTCGATTCGGGGATTGGTGGGCTACCAGCGGTGTTGACACGCGGATCGAGGGAAGGGCAAACAGGTATATTACCGGGTTTGGGCATGACTGTTACGACTACGTCATGATTGTATAGCCACCTTATTTTCCTCCCCGGTTTCTTGAATCAACGAATCGCGGATGGAGGTGATAAAAAGTGATATGGACCTGGACTGAAAGTTGGATGGCCGAGGAGGTTTTGCTTCGTTTTGTTATGCATGACCTTTTTGTATGATCTCGGGAGACTATTTGAGAAAATCAAAATAAACGACATTTGCTCTTGCTACTTGGCTATTCTCCAATGTGCTCTGTCCCGTAATTTCATTTCGCTCTGTTCCAGCTAGAGAAAAAAATCCTATGTTGAAACGTTTTCGCCCTCACTTTTCTTGCAGTTGACAAAGTACTTTCAGCAGTGGAGACCGTAGACCACCCAAATTCCCTTCACATATTTGTATAGCAACATGAAGCGAGTGACACGGGGGCACTTATCATTACGGCTCCTACCAGACAGTCTCATCTACAGCGACCTATCATGACAACCGTTTCACCATGTAAACCCATTTGGAGGATCACAACCCAGTTCTCACCACTACCCCACGCAACATCATCACAAGAGACAAGACCTAAGCATGTAATTACCGGAATCATTTCCATTCCAACTATGATTTTGTGTAAGATGAAAGCTACCAAGTCATAATAGCCCTTTTTGTCAACCTTGAACCCCCCTGACCGATGATTCCAAGCATAAACAAACACGCAATGCCGAAAACCACCCCCACCATCCCCAACGCTCCCGTCGTCCTCGTCCCAGCAACACAGACGAGACGCTTATCGGTAACGCCACAGGGAAGTGGTGTTGTGACGCAGCCAAGTCTTTCTGCGGCCGGCCTTGGTCTTGTTGTAGCGGTGGCCCTTGTTGAGACCACGGGACTTCTTGCCGGTGGCAGTGAGGCCACGAGCCTCGCGGTGCTTGTGGACGGGGTTGACGATCCAGTTGATGCGGGGGTCGATGCGGATGGCCTTGTGCTGGGGGTCGACGAGGATGACCTCGTAGTACTTGTAGGTGGAGTCCTGGTTGATCCAGTACGAGTTGAGGACGCGCAAGTTAGCGCAGCGGCGGCCGACACGCTCTTCGGCGGTGGCCTTGAGGGATCGCTGGTACTTGAGCTGGTTCACACCCTGGTTGGTGGGCTTGCCTGTTGGTTGGTCAGCGATTTCTGCTGTGTATCAAAATGACGGTTTTGGCGGTATGAAATTGATATCAAGATCTAGGAGTGTGGTTCTTTTTGGAAAAGATAAAGGGTAGACTTTGTCATGCTCTGTACCACAACTCCATGCTCCTATATCAAGTTCTTTGGCCAGGATTCCCACATACCATAGGTGGCACCCTTAGGGACAGGGCGCTTGCGGCCACCACGGCGGACGCGAATGCGGTAGATGACATAGCCCTGCTTGGCCTTGTATCCCAGGCGGCGGGCCTTGTCGGGGCGCGAAGGGCGAGAGGCGCGGTGAACAACATTCAATTGACGGTACTATATTATGCACTCTCAGCAAAAGTTCAACGAGTGTATAGCACAGATCGAGCGGACGGAAATTCGAATTTCTCTAGTCGGCCAAAAGACACCACGTATATTCTCAGTTCCCCAACGTCACTCATCGAAGACAAATATTTCTTTTGCAATCGACGAGCCGTATCGAAGTTGAACGCGAAAATTTCGACGGCATCTCCAGCCTGGTTTCGAGGCTCGAATGTAGAGGAATCGATTTCCGTCTCGCTCGTCCACGATATGCCATTGAATGGTGGTTGAAATATTTTGGACTTAACGTACTTCCCAGCAGCGCACTCGGAGAAGGAAGCGCATCACATCGGACTGCTTCTTCTTCTGAAGTTCCTCGACATACTTAAGGGCACCCATCTTGGCTGTTCCGGTATCAACGTTAGCTCAAAACAAATATGTGTTAATTCTTTCTTCCTTCGCAATAATGTTCGGCATGCATTGTCGAAGGAGTACTCGAGGTCAATGGGCTGACGAACCGGTTTGTGAGGCAAGATTCCTGTGGTGGGTTAGTAGTGGTGGGAGCAAAGAGTCGAAATTTCGTTCGAGGATTCTCGCACAATATTCCAGGGCTAGGCGGAGGTTGAAAATTGCGAAGCAGTTTGTGTGGGCTAAGCGATGAGCTAGTCCGCCTTGGCCCTAGTCATGCAAGACTTGCCCCTCAGTGCCCTTAGTTTTTGAATGCAGTGAATGGATGGTCGAGGCGCTGAGTCAGCATCAATTGGGTGGGTCCTGCTTGAGCTCACACGACCAGGGCTGGTGGAGCGCAATGGACAAAGGTGAATGTCAGGCCCTCTGCACGTACATCATGATTTGGTGTACTCCATATCTCAGGGTAGTAACATCGCCATTAAGAACTTTCCTCCAAATTTGACAATACATGTATCTTGATACATGGATTTAGATATCATGGAAGCAATTCGGCAGCATCAGACATGGTTTGTAAAATGCTATTGGCAACATCCCCCCATGTTTCTTCTCCCTTGGCAGGCCCCGAATCCTCCAGCAGTTCTAATGCAATCTGGTCAACATCATCCATAACTGCATTTGCTCCATCTCTGGCACCGTTCGGTATGAGGTTTTTCTCAACGAGTTTGATTGAATGCCGCATGAGACTTGCATTTAGCGAATGCAAATCTGCGCCATCTTGCTCCCATCGAGACCAAGTAGGTGTCTCGATGTCACTCCCGTGCTGGCTCAGTCTTTCATAGTCGCTTGTTAGCATACGAAGCTCATCCAAGAGGGCTCTTGCTTTGTCATAACAGGCATTCGTCATTGCAGGCGTCTGTCCCAAGCGGGGGTTGCCAGCGGCAGGCAAAACAAATGCTTCATTGTCTCCTAAGCTTTTGGCCACCAAATCTCTGATGTTTGGCATCTGGTTAGAAGACCTATCGGCCATTAGCACAAGTTCTCTTGGTTTGGTAAAAGATAGCTTACATTCCATGGCAAAGCTCATGTTTGATGAATGCCTTCACATTTTCCGCCAGTGCTTCCACATCGCGTCTTACATCTTGTGCATTTTGCCCTCCCTTTTTAGCTACTTTGATCGAGCTTTTACCACCGTAAATAGAGTATCAGTGAAGAAAATCCGGAGGATTCACGAATTGTCAGAAATACCTCGACATAAGAGAAATTGATGTATCATCGTCCTGTGCTTGCTTGGACCGTGAATGCGCGCTCGTTGAACGCTGTAGCAGCGGGGTGGCGGCTTCGTGTTCGCAATCGTCGTCTGCTAAAACAACTTCTTCAATATCATCTTGGAGGATGTCAGCTTTAATTCCACCTTCAGTGCCATCGTAACTAGGACAGACCATGCTTCAGCAGCTTTCTCTTGCGGGTTAATGGCGCCATTCCTACAAGGAGGCATAGGGATTCCAGTACTGGTGTCTCTCACACCAAGCTAAAGAGCCGGGTTTATCTGACGATATTAGATTGCCACACAAAGGCAGCAGTTTATGTGTGTAAACGAAGATAGATGGTGAGGGGGCGGAGACTACAATTGTCAAGCGAGTGAAAGGAAGGAACCAGGGAAGGAGGCACCTGCCCACCAAGTCTGGCAGCTGGAGACGTTGGCCATACAACAAAACACTAGATAGACAATATTAGGAATCACGGAAGTAAGCATAGCAGAATAATTAATCTATAGCGAGTGGCAACGGATCAAGCAAAAGAAATTGAAGCGCCTTCCAATTTGTATATACTCATAAATCATTGAAGTTGCTCTTAATCTCTAAAATAAGGCCCAAAAGCCACCTGATGCCCAAAAACCACGGTAGCAGAAGAGCGACGAAAGAAGATGTTAAAGAAGCTATAAAAATAAGAAGAAGAAGACGAAGGGAAGTAAATCAAGAACATGTCGCCGAAGAAGCCAAAAATTCTGTCATACACGTCCTCGCCTTACCCAAGTCGTGTGTGTGTCCCTATTCGTTGCATATTAGTTACAGCGTGTGTAATCCTCTTTTGAAAGTTTCTCCCCTTTTCTTTACTCAAGCATCTTTCTGTCTATGAATCTCAGCCTCTCTGGCGTGTGCAAGCAATAAAGCATTCGTCTTCTCTTTGGGTCCCTGATTTTCCCGTCTTTCTTATTGGTGTGAACGCCGAATATCACGTCTCCATGAAACCATAAATGAAACGTGGACATGTAAACTTCACGAACTCAAAATTGCGCTTAAAATTCAACGAGTGAATAGGCCGAGCAATTCGCTCAAAGCCAATACGCCGATGCTCTGATCAGCTGCGAACCCATCGTACCTGTTTGCCTGATACATCCAATCCCATTGTATCATGTTCGCGTCACCTATCGACGAATGGGCAGCGATCAATGCGTGTTCAGAGACAGACTTTGGAATGCAGTAGTCCAGTCATTTTGTGGCGAGATAGGAGATACGCCTGTCGAGTGTGGCGCTGGACTAGGTAGATTCTGTGCCACAGGGTATCGCTGGCGCAGAGACTGAAAGTCTCCTTGCTGACCAAATCCCGCAGAGAATGCCTCTGCGCCTGGAGATAAGCTAGGTGCATACGGCGCAGAGGCGCGAGCATTCCCGAAGGCACCACCACCGTAGGCGTAGTTGTTCGGTGGATATGCCGATGCTGGTGGAACGTTCCGATCACCACCAAACGGCTGCGCAAATGTTGGACGATACCCACGACCAAACGTCTGCGGTGGTTGCTGTTCTTGGCCTTGGGGATTCTGCCGACGTTCGCCTGCGGAAGCACGTCCGACCCCTACGGCCCCAGGCCCGATTCCGCTTGGTGCTTGAATACCCAGAGTTGGGCTGGCGAAAGACGCTGGGTTGATTGCAGACATCCAAATTCTGGTTTTGTAAATCTTGAAGAGATCTGTAACAAGAGAATTGAAGTTGATATAGGAATCGGCAAAGTAGTAAAATGTGAGCTTCTTCCAATCCCTATCCGTATTGATTAGTGATTTCATTCTCTTAGAAGGTGTTGCTGAGTAAGAAAGAATCTGGTACTTACATCTGAAACTCGGCATCAAGAATTTCCATATTAAGGCCATGCTCTTTGACCTTTTGCATACATACTCGTTTGGCCTTGGCTTCCTGGCCCTCTTTTTCACGCAGAGCGTGGACCTCGTGGCTCTGTGCGAGCCGTTTTATGAGCTTTGGTCGAAGCTCTCCCGCGTTTGGCTCCTGAAGATGGTGCTGACTAGGCGGCCCCATGCCACCAACAGCGCTGCTCTGGAGGTTACTAGAAGACGCCATCAGGCCGGCACCCGAGCCTTCTTGTGCCGCAGCGGCGCCCTGCGAGTACATCATGAGCCACTTATAGTGCTCCTCGGCGTAATGCTCTTTCAGCTCCTTGGCCGACTGCCAGTCGACATTGTCTTTAGCAACTGTGCCAAGATCGGTACCACGATCTGCTTCGACAATGACCAAATCACCCGGCTTAACTGTAAGGCCGGTACCCTCTTGAATATAGAACACATCGGCTCTGGCACATTTGAACAACACCACGTGAAGGAGCTGGTTGTGTCTGGGTTGCGCCATACCAAAAACATTGCGATGTGGCGACGGTGGGCGGTTGGTAAATTGGCTCTGAAGACCGAAGTGAGGCGCATAGGGATTACTGAACGTCGGTTGCATAGTATTTGGTAAACCGGCAAGCATTGCTGTCGGCAGCATTAGCATTTGCTCATGTGACTTCACCTTTGGTGACTTACGATTGTTGATGCCTGCTAGGGTAGCACCATCGCCAAACCCTGCGGGAAAGCCTTGAGATACTTGACCCTCGCCTAGCCCGGCAGCATCGAGAGCAGATACAGAATCTGCTATGGAGCTGATTGAGCCTTGTCGGGTTGGCATATTGGCAAATGAATGGCGACGGCTCTGAGAAATGTCCCCACCAAAGAAACCTGGTGAGCTGGACCATAGGGCAGCCTTTTTCAGATTCAAGTTTTCTTGTTTCCGATTGTCCATACCGAGAGGAGTGCGGAAAGCATTAGCACCATACTCGCTCATACGCCGACCAGTTCCTCGCCTGCCAAGGGGATCGATTGAGTCATTGACCTCGTCTAGTTCGTCGACCGCGAAGTCCGACTCCTCTGGGACGGTTTCGTATCCATTTCCAAGGAAGGCTGCTCCGGTAGACGCCCGGGGTCGGATGCGAGCGTTGTTGTATTGCTGTTGGCGCAATATAGCGTTTTCACGGGCGAGCATTTCAATGGCCTTGGATTCGGACATCTGGTGATAAGAGCCTTGTAGAGAATCGGACGGGCTCTCATCGCCGTCGTCTTCAACCTCCTTCACCTTCCCGAGCATTGACCCGTCGTTTGCCATCTCGCTCAGCATGCTAGGTCGAGAAGGCCGGTGTTGCAGAGCGGGGTGTCTGGCTCGTCCCAGGATAGTAGACGAGCTCATTCCACCTGGTGGTGCCGTTTCGGGGTCCATTTGGCCAACCGAATAAGACTGTGATCGGTAGGTCTTTGGTGTAGGGTGTAACGGAATAGCAAATGGGATTTGCGGGTTCGATGTTGGGTCTCTAGAGTTTGGTGACATTTGGTTCAACGCCGAGTCGGGTCCGAAGAAGGAATTGTTGCCTCCCCCTGGCGGGATCGTCGAGGTTGGAGATGGAAGGACCTCGCTCAACCTTGAAGAAGCATCCTTTCGGTCTGCATTCCAAATACCAGTCCCCCAAGCAAAAGCTGACGACGAGCTGGTCGAGCGACCAATAGCCGAAGAGGTGGAATGCGAGCCCCAAGGAACACCACCGGCCTCTGCCGACGGAGTGCTAGGATGCGATCCTGTTGGGGACATGGAACTACTTGCGAAGGAACCCTTGCGAGGGCGATTTAATGGCTGAGAGGTATCGTTGAGCCACGAAGATCGGCGAACTGGCTTGTGAGGCTGAACAGGTGCGGCTTGAGACGCTTCGTTCCGGTGTTCTCCTTCGTCATCCGAGCTTGCCAGTGCCTCCGAATCTGGAGTTGACGTTCGAGCGTTGACCTTTTCCAAAAGCAAGCTTTGACTTGTAGTTGCTCCCGAAGGAAATGAAGCCTGGCCAAGTTTCGACGATGTCCCAGATTTGAGGGAGTGGGAGCTCATGATGTATTATGTTTCTCCCAGATACGCAGCGTCGTGTCAAATATTGTAGTATATCGCAGTCCAAAATCCGTAGATCGAGAATGCCCAGATGGCGGTGGATGATGTGCATGCGATAGTAGGATAATGAGTGAAAAAGAAATCCCTTAGTCTTTCGGTCAGTAAACTGCAACTATTCAGTGCAGGCGGCGGAGCCGATTGTGCTTGTGACCAATAGCCCTTCTCAAGGATACAATCCCTGATGACTGCGGACACCTGCCATAGGTCCTTAGAACGAAAGAACTTACTTTTGCAATAACAATGAACTAGAAATCTTTGGTATATCTAAATGCGCGACAAGATGCTCTAGGTCGTAACCGGTCTGATGAAATTTCGAACTTAGAAACGTCTTGTCTTGGAACAAATTCAAGAGGAACTGAGTAGTGATGAGCTGTCTCTATCGGCAACTCAATATCGGTAGAAGAATACAGGTTGTCGTATGTCGTCAAGAAAGATTAAGAATGGGATGTAGCGGGGGTATAACGAATTCTAAACCAGTGCGCGAGTCTAACCCAGAGTCCGAAAAGGAAAACAAATTCAAAGAATAAGTATAAGGTTTGAAGTCTGGTGCAAATAATGCGCACCCATTCGCAGCCGTAAAAGTAAGTCGCAGAGTTTGATCCGTGTCAGTGCTGCGTGAATATAGTCCTACTTGACGCCCATATTGGGATGCCAGGAGCTACACTGGAAGATTGCGATGCGGCTCCAGCCGTCGCGAAAAGCAGCAGGTGTCGCAAGACAGTGCAGTCAGCTACAAGCACAGTCGATAATTGACTGATCCGACAGGCTCCCGAACGAAATGCTCGGTTGTAGGAAACTAGCGACGGCGTTCCGACTCGTTCTCGCGATGTGTAAAGTGGCGAACAGTCGACCAAGAGCAGCTAGGCAGAGGGACGGCTACTGGAGTGCAGCTCACAAGACGAAGCCTGGTTCGAGATGTCGATGGTTGGTATGGAAAGAAATCGGGCGAGGGGGGCAGGAAAAAAGAACGAAAGAAAAAAAATAAAATCGTCGTTCGCAGGTCAGACTTTGGCGCACTCGTGGTCGACGGACGGGTATCGAACCAAAAACTTTAGAAATTGGGAAATTTAGCACCGCGAGTGTGCAGCACTCTCCCAACTGCTAGTCAATGGTGATGATCAAGAGTGGAGGAGGTGGCAGGTGACCAGCTGACCAAAGCGCCAGACACCAGCCAGGCGACTAAAGTTAGTTACAGAATGGTGCGCTTCAGCGCTCGAATAGCCTGACCTGTCAGTGACCGAGAGTCAAAGGGACGTGTCGTGTCCGGGGTCAGTGCGAGTTCTCTCACACGACAACGAAGATATCCAAGACTTCAGTCCAGTCCAGTCCAGTCTACAGACGGAGGAGGAGAGGTCTGGTCTGGGTGCGCGGGTGCGAGATTGACAGGCGAGCCAAAACGTCAAGTATGGATCGGTACTTGTAGGCAAGAAAGGCAGGCAGTCTACAATTGTCCACTTGTTGAGCTTCTCCACAAACCAGACTGCACTTGACTTTTTGCGCCAGAAATACCAGTCCCTAACAGGTACTTGGTGGACGCACGAGAACAGTCGTACCTCGCTACACCGTGCAACTTGGCCCCCTCGACCTGGGGAGGCAGGGCGTTCGAAATGCGGTAGGTCCTTGAGCTGGTGGCAACGTGAGGTCTTGGCCGAGAGTTGTGATGCGTGGAGCGTGGTGTTTGGTACGCCTGTAGTGTATGTGTGTATTCCTCCGAGCGACAATCTGGCAGTCGAGGCGATAGAGTAGCGACAAAGTGCTACTTTATGACAGACGACGAAGAGCTTGGCGATCCGGTAGGACTGGCCGCTGCGGAGGGTGAATGCTCAGAAACGCAGGTGGGAAGAAGGGGGGGGCCAGGTCCAGGTTCAGGTCAAGGTCCAGTCTTGGTTCTTGGATGGATGGATGCTTCCTTGGGGGTGCACCGGTGAGTGATGAGTGGTGAATGGTGAGTGGTGAGTTTGTGGGTGGTGGTTGGGCAGTTCCAGTCTGGTCGAGAGGCACGATCGGGACGGGACCATCGGCTTGCAAACAGCACCACCAAACAAAATGCGATCAGAATGATCAATGCAAGCAGGTGAGCTGCAACAGTGAGTTGGCCAGCTGCAACAGTGGGGAATCCGTGTCTGATATGCTTTTTGAGTCCCTTCCAGGAGGGGATGGGATATCGAAAGTCTGGAGGCACCAAAACCTGCGGACCCTGCAAGTGGCCAGGAAATTAATTCGAGAAAGGAGACATGGCTGGTCATGACATGGGGGAGGGGGGCAAGGCAAGGCAAGGCATGACATGGCATCAAATGGCATGGCACAGGAGGCGGACGGGACAAGGTATTAGACAGACGCGGGGGAAGCTGTCCAGAAATCGTCAAGCGTCGTTCTGATGCCGCCCATGCCAAGGGAAGTGTGGATGCTAATACAGGCTGGGTACGTCCTCCTGTGCTATGCCGTACTCGAGCTCAGTATCGGTTTCAGTGAAGATGCAAAGCAGCCCTCTACATTAGTACTTGTTGACCAGGTAGTATGGAGCTCTCGGGTGAGAATGTGGAGGCTGATGTGGTCCCAACCTCGAGTCTAGAGTAGACGGTGGTCGAGTGTGGATGCAAATAGTAGAACTGTAAGACTGGAACACAGATCAGCCTCTCCTCCTTTTGCTTGAGCCAACATCTGTTGTTCAACAGAGGAGAAGGATGAGGGTGATACAGTACGACACCCACATGAGAGGAATGACGGATTGAAATGGTGGGCAGCGGCAGCGGCTGTGGGCTTCAGCTTGGCTAGAAATTTAGGACGCCAGTGACCAAAAATTGACAAGTACGCTGTACTTTGATCCAAATTGCCAGGATGTAATACACGTTCAGGAGCTGCAGCTCTTATTCTGCGCGTTGAAGAAGGTCGGCCACATGGGCTTTAACCACGTTCTGGTCATGAGCTGCGAACCAATCTCCAATTAATAGCCAACTCTCGCATCCCAGGGGCGACTGGGCTAAGCAACGTGAATGAAGCAACGCCGGAGCTGCACTTGTGTATCTCTTCTGGCAACAAATGGGCGCCCGTTGACGAATCCCTGAACTTGGATCGCAGACAGACAGACACAGACTCGAGCAACGATGATGATGGTGTGGATGGTGGAGTAGAGGTGGCGCTGGCAAGTGGAAGACAGGGGACCATCCAAACCCCAGTTCCAAAGTCCTCGTCCTCGGAGCTATCAATGATGCCTCCATCTCCACTGCGGCTACTAGCCCAGGCGGTTCCGGGCTCAACTGGTGGCTTGCCATTGAACGCCCCGGCTCACAAGACAGCTTGTAGGCGCTGGAACTGGGCTAGCGGATTGGCCTCTGGGGTTACCTCTGGTCTGGGTATTTGAGTCCCGTGTCTTGGTGGTTGTCTGTGCTGTCATGCATACCACTGTATGTACTCCGTATGATAGTACGTTGCTCACGGATCAAAGCCGTTGCGGTTAATTTGTATGAAATTATCGTAGGTTCGCGGGAATTGAGACGAGGTTTGACTGAGGGTTGCAGTTTGGAGCGCTCTCCTCTCGTCGATAAGTTGGCAACCATTGCCAACCTTGCGTCAAACCGTGCCATTGCATTGGCCAATGCTAGTTAGTGTTTGAAAGTCCGTGACAAGAGCGCCCTCGTTTGTTCCAAGTGTCCCAGGTTTCTGCCAAACTGCCAATCGGAATGTGTCAGTCTGTGGTAGTCAGGTCGCAGCGCATAGACGGTAAGGTAATTTAGGTCTAGCGGGTAAGCTGCGATCATCAGCATTTCGTTGTTTTCCGCCTGCAAGGTGGAGGGAAAACATATCACAGATGACACTCCTGCGTACGGGTAGAGATGATGGGAGGATCCAGGAGGCTATCAAGCTCAAGGCAGATCAGCCGGCTGCTGTGACTCCTCCATACGGGTAAATGTCAACATTAAAGCATGGCAACAGTGCTAAGCGGGCAGTTACTCGTCATATCGCAAGTCATCTGGTATTCATCGCTTCCAGGAGTGCTCCTTCCGCAGAAGTAATTGCCACCAGACTTTCTCTTATTTGTCACCAGATAGCAACAATATCTACTCTGTTCGTATCGCACCTGCGGGGAGTTCTCCCAACATAATATTGACGGCTCCTTGTTCGACGGCATATCAACCACTGCACCTCAACAAGGCGAGATGTCGTTTCTACCAACTGGGGAAGGCTCCCACGAGACCCCAGATTCGACAATGCTTGCTAACCAGAGGGCTTTGTGCTTTGTGGGCTCGCTAAGATAGCCCCGCTCCCTTTTTCCTCGCGACGAATCGAACGGGCCCGCAGGGACTAGGTGAACCGCATTTATTCCAACCCAGCTCATAGTAGCGAGATTGGCCACTCCTCTCGCGTCAAATATACTTCGTCGGCCGAGTTTGAAGATGGCCGCATTCAAGGATCGAGCGTCAATGTTGGTTGTCATTGTTCTTGACCGGACTGCTCGTCAAGAAGTGGCTGCATTCCTCGATGCCAGCTTCGTGTGGCAATTGGCAGGTTCTCATGGTGGAGTGTGGCAATCCATGTTCGTCATGGCACGAGACCGATTATCCAAACTCTCTCGACACCTCCGTCATGGCTGCCATGGCTACTCTGAGTCGACATCATATTGCCTCTGAATCCGGATCTGATTCTTGGACTCAGCGATTCATCAGCCACATTGATAGGCACTTTCTTCAGCTATTGATTCGTGCAATTAAAAGTGTCTTTTGATCCTTCATCACTCAAATCATCAAGCACAGCCGAGGTCGCCATTTCATCAGCCCGCCAGTGCTGACGCTTCGGATGGCTAACACGGATCGACCACACAAAGCCGAAGGCACAAGATGGCTTTGGGGTACTTCTTCTATTTGAGCGGGTCTTATGTGATTGATTGATTGAGTTACCAACGCTTCGGTAGCAGTGGTGCTTAGCTTGTTGGTCTAACATAAATGAAGGTCCTAAAAAGTACAACAGCCCGGCATGGATATCAAACAACAGATGGAACATGCCCCACAAGAGCTTAGCATCTCCCTGCAGATGTTTCCCTTTGGCCTCTGTCGTCTGGTGGTTGACCTAAGTTGGTCCAATGCAGTTGGTTGCGGTGCCCTTGTGCGGCTGGCTTAGTGCACGCACCCATCGACGATCGCCCTGCATTGTGGAAGCTTCGTTGTGGGAAGCTGGCGGGAGCTTGCGAGGTTGTACAACATCTGCCACGGGTCCCTGACGAGCATGCAATTGAACTCCCATCTCGATGCTCGACATGCCATGTCTCTGTGCAACTATATCTGCGGGCGATCTATCGGGTTATACAGAGTTCATGACAAGAAACACGCGCGTCCTCCGTCTTGAGTTGACGCAACTTCCCTCTTGACGGACCAGAGATGCGCAAGTTGCCAAGATGAGTTGGTGTGAGCTGATGTGAGCTGATGAGGCATTGAGTTCACAAATCTGGTGGGTGCTCCGTCCCTGGGCCATCACTGAGCTCTGACCTGACAACCTCGAGTCCTCGTTTTGGGATCGTCACCCCGCAATTGACTATTGCTAGTTCCAGAACCCCGCCCTGTCCGTGGCTTGGAGTCACCTGGTCTGCCGTTGAGATGTCTCTGTCGGGGATCCTCAAGGAGTGGGTGTCTTTTGCCCGGCGAACTTTGAAACCAGTTGATTTGATTGGCGACAATCTTGATCGAGGGCAACAAAGAACGAGACTAGTGACCGAAGGCTTCGGCATGTCGAGCTCTCTGCCATGTTGCAAAGGGACCGAGACACTGACCAATTTGAGCGTCTATGGCTGCATGAACAAGCATATAGGGGCCAGATTGCTGTTTTGCTTCTAAATCTCACTGCTAACATCCAATAATGAGGCCTTCAGCCAATGGCCTCCTTGCACTTGGGTGAGGGTGCCGTTGCAGACCATAGAGAGTTGAATTCCACACTTTACAAACACTGCGATCCTGCGTACCTTTCGGTGAGTCTTGGCTCCCAGCGAGGTCACTCACAACAACCAACTCGAAATCCAAGTACACAGCTTCTGAAGCGATCTGGTGATGCTCTCGTTCGCCAGGCCGTGGTCAACGCCTCTTGGTACCGAGGCAGATACTTTGCCAGCGGTTTAATTATCCTGAGAAATAAGAAATGTCCAGTCTGGGTTTCTTGGCATTGTTACTTAAGACCCACGCCAAGTGCTACGACCACAGGGTTGTCTATTTGCAAGGAGACATAATACAGCAATGGAAGCTTGAAGCCGGCTGATGCACCGCTTGAGCCCGTGCCTTTTCTTCATCCCAAGTTCAGGCCAGATAGAAACCTGAATCTCCATCAATGTTGTTCTATGGCGCGGTCCGTCTACACCATTCTCAACTAAATTACCATGTTTTCAGACCAAAATGGCTACACAAAGATAATGCTTCAATATCAGAGACCATTGAATCTTCCCCTCTTCTCAATGTTGGGTGATCCTGAGCGCAGGAGGGACAGCCGCATTACCCCGGATTTTCCAAGGCAATGTCCCTCGGAGCACGTGCGGCATAGTGCAAAGACCAGCTCCAGAAACGGCCGGGTGCAGAGCATGAGCCAATAGGCACTCCGGTGGCCAAAGGCATCCATCGATGGTGGTGTGTAGGGGTGTGTGTTTCAATCAAGTCTGCGAAGTGAGAAAGCCTACGGAGTACGTGTGTGTGCATTATGCATCTCTATGTGCGTCATACAATCGCAATTTATGGTAAAACATATAGCAGGGTTGCGAACACGGATCTTGGCCGTCGCATGCAGAGATGACCAAGTTTTGTCACTTGAACTTTGCCGTCAGCGGCAGGGCAAGCTACATTCGTAAATTTAAAAAAAAAAAAAAAAAAAAAAAAAAAAATCAAGAGTTTGGTATAATTCACACCATTCCAACCGAGTGGTATCATACAGTCTATTTAGCCGTGTCTATCTTCAGGTTTGTCCTTCCAAGACAGACTATGCAATACTATATTATTGCAAAATGTCTCCGAAACTTCGGGTTTGCCTCGCCATCCCTGATGTTTCCTGCTCCTTCTTCTTGACTATGCAGCTTTTTGTTGCTTCAGCTTTTCTTCAAACTTGGCAAACTCTTGCAAGGAGACTTCTTCCTCTTGATCTAGAATTTGATGAACGCCCTTGACTTCTTCAATCTGTCATGATAGAACACGTCAGCGACTTACCGCATTGTGTATTCCACCTCCGTGGACATAGTAGAGGGGGAAGGAGGGACCGAAATAAAACTTACATAGTGCATCAACATGCCCTCAATACCATTCTTAAGCGTAACTGTGCTGGAGTCACAAGTTCGGCACGCCCCACGCAACTTCAACTGAACGTATCCGTCATCAAATCCCCTGTACTCAATATCGCCGCCATCTTCTTGGATAGCAGGTCTGATTCTCGTCTCCAACAACTCCTTAATCATACCAACAACCTCGCTGTCGTTCTCGTTGTATGCCAAGCTATCCTCTTCTAAACCCTCGTCACCCTCCTTGCGTTCCGCAACATTGACAATAGTCTCGCCCGAGGTAATCGCCTCCGTAATCAAGGCAAATATCTCAGGACGGACATGTGCCCAGTTCGCATCCCCCGCCTTGGTGACTGTGATGAAGTCTGCACCGTAGAAGACGGATGTAATGCCATCAATGTTCATAAGCTTGGCGGCCAGTGGTGATGGGTAGGGTGGCGAGATGGTCGATCGGGGGTTGAGGTATTCGACGAATGGAGTGTTGATCTCTTCGGGGACGACGCGGTGGTTGGGGAGAAACTTGAGAGCGTCTGGGTTGGGCGTGTTTTCGGTCTGGATGAAGATGCTGCGGCAACCGCCGATGGCCCAGTTTGGTAGGGCTCGAGGATGGCGCAGGACCGGTCGCGAGGAGGAGTTGATGTGGCCCTTGGTACTCAAGGACGGTGATCTTCTCGCGATTTGTGTGCTAAGCTGGCGAGTCCAGCGCGGTGAAGGTCGTGATGAGCGCAATGCGCGGGATATCGCCCTCGGCGCTGCGGAAGATGAGAAAGCAGACATTTTGCGCCAGTGTTTGAGTTGAGGCGATCTGAGGACGGGTAGATTGGACAATTTAAAAGGAAGGCGACCAGCAGTGGTGTGGCCGGAAGGAATGTGCTGCGTTACTCGCGAAGATGACGGTTCACGAAGTGGAAAGAAGAATTGTGGTCGGGAATCGTCGAAAGCCGGTCGCCATCCGTCTAGCAAGTGCGATTTGATGACTTAGAGTCAGTCCGTGGCGGGTGGTTTTGGCCACCAGCAAGTATACGCTAACGAATTTCAGTACATGATTGCGTACTGCCAGATATGGGTTACACCTTTGCCTCAAATACTTTCCTTCCGCAATTCGGCCACAGGGGACAACTGGGGACATTAGTAATTGGAGCTCTCTGAGGCAAAGAAGTGATCAATAGTGGACCATCAGTCCTCTTTTTCAGCCCCCAAACGGCTGTGAACGGCTCTACGTAAGACGTACTCCGTACCAGGACATCAATTGGGCATTGAATGATTGAGGGCCCTTGGCCGTGATTGATTGCCCCACCAAGAACTTTTTTCCTCCTTTGTCTTGATTGACATTGTTTGAGCTCCGATAGCGCCCCATGTTGGAGCTGTGCACTCTTTCATCATTGGTTTTGAAATTATCCTGTTACACTCACAATTAGACCTCACAGCTCAAGGCCAACTACAGCTTCATCATGGAGCAAGTCCAACCTTCAGCTTCCGAAGTGCTCACAGATGACGCACAGAAGACATCACAAGAGCCGCAATCTGCTTCTGGAGCTACCACAAGCGGGAGCTCCCAGCAGCAAGCTCAACCGACATCTGCGCCAGACGCAAAGGGCGTCACAATCTGCGGAGTATGCGAGAAGACTCCATCAAAGTACAAGTGTCCTCGATGCTACTTGCCCTAGTATGACCTTCCACCTCGCCAGCCTTGGCCGGACCGAGAAGGATGCGCCGCTGACTTTATCCCAGTTGTTCAGTCGCTTGTAACAAAATTCACAAAGAGAACCATCCTCCAGACCCCGAGCCGAAGTCAGTTGAGAAGCCCGTCGTGTCAGAAGCAGCTTCCAATGGCACTGGCGACGCGACATCAAACCCATCGAATCCCTTTCATGCTTTAGAAAAGTCAGAGCAGCTGCAACGGCTGTTTCGTAAATACCCATGCCTTCAACAGAAATTACTCGACATATATGCTGCTACACAGCCTCCTCGAGAAGATCCCGAGAAGAGAATACCAGCTTCCCTGATGCAAGGTGTGCCGAAGAAAGATAGCTGGAACCATGACATTGGCATCAAGAAAGGGAAGGAGGCTTTACGCAGAGCTCGTAGGGCTGACGGTGAAGCAGGCGAGGCCATTCGAGAGTATTCCGAGTTGGTTTTGCATCTTATCAATACTCAAGATGGCAAGGGCGAGGTTGCCACCTTGTTGCAGCAGCAGGCGGCACAGGAAGACACGAAGCTGATTGAGCAATTGTTGGCACAAGAGCGACGATGATGATGCGTGACGTACGAGTGCGAAGCCAAAAAAAGACCTATGATTCTGAGTCTGTATTATATTTATTATGGTCTTCCCTGCAGCTGGGCTATTTCCAGCGGAGGGGAAATGTTGGATATCATATATCATTTCATCATTGTACAATGGGTATGCAGTCATGTCCTTCCCCTCATTCGCGCAAAAAATCAATAGCTAACGTTTAAATCGTGAAAAGAAGCCACTTATTGGGGACTTGGGTGATAAGTCTTGAGGCAGCTTCTCCTCTGTGGGGGAGGGGAGTTTTTCGTCCTTGGAATGTCGCCCGAAACTGCCTAGACGGCCACGTAGAGTCCATTTGGACTCTGTTTTTCGCAGCTCCTGGTGTGAATGCTGTGGAATATTGACTGCTTTGACAGCCACTGCCTCATCACTCTGGGTCCAGTCGACTCTATGCTCAGCTGGAGCACCAATCATGGCCGGCCTTGGCGACGAAAATAATGCGTTGCCCAAGTCGAAAACTTCCACCGGAGGAGTCTCACAACGCCTCAGAATGCTGCCGGTACTTCTTCTCCTAGCATCTTTAACTTCGTCCCTGTCCAGTCCCAATCTCAACTGACTTTGGAACGCTTGGTGACCAGCCAAGTCGTCAGACCCTCCATCTCCCTCTAATGTTGTGGGTAGCGGTTTATGAATATGATTTCGCTCATATTGTTGTTCGCGCATGCTTTGTGCCCTCCTCAATGCCTTCGCCTGTTGGTACGGGGGAGCTTTAGGATCCGTCGTTCTGATTTCTCGACTGGCATTCGGTCCGTCGAGATGAAACTTCATGGCTATCCTGGAGAGCTTGTGTACAGGGCCTTTCTCAGCTGGTGGTTCCGCTGTTGTGGTCAAGGCAAACTGAGTGGCGGCAACCTGAGGAACATGGTGGTAACTAGGGGCATGGCTGCGCTCCTCCTCGCTGTTCTTAGCACCGGAGCTGAGAGACTTTTTGGAACCGGAGCGTTTCAAACTGTCCTTGGGCGGCGATTCAACTGGTCGTGCTGGCTTTGTGTCGGACTTCTGCCTTGGTGAGGAACCAGGTTTGTCACCATGCTTACTAGCTGGTGGTGTAGGTTCCTTGGTCTTCTTCTGCTTTGCGGCGGCTGCACGTTTGGCCAGTCGGTCTGCTTCCGCCCTGGCACGTCGCTTCCTCTCTGAGGATGCCTTTTGCTCGGCAAGTACAGTAAATAACCTCCTTGTCAACTCTTCGGCATCAACGGGCTGAGATTGAGCTGGCCGCCCTTTCATCGGGTTCGAAGATGCTTTAATTCCTTTGTGCCTCGACTTTGCGGCCATGGTGTGATCGGTTGGGTACCCCATCGTGGCCAACATGTTGGTATCTGGCCTTTGCAAAGTTGTAAGTTGAATGGCTGGATGCAGGTCGAACATGAAAGACGAAACGAGTCAAGAACCAAATAGAACTTTATATGCAAAATGGTTTCAAAATCGAGATAGTCGCACGCTCAGCCGATAATATCGAGTGTTAAGATGGCGTTTACCTGGCGAAGTTTTATATCGTCCTGGAGGTCCACGTTGTCTCAGTCCTTTCCCTCCAGATTCGTGGGGTGATGTCGGAGGTCCTGTGTGGCCCGCAGATTATATTCACCTGAATCCAAGCTCGAACCATGCACTATCCGGCCAATATACATGTGAAGATGTCGAAGGAGCCCGGGCCAAAAGAAGGCAGAACTGCAGGAAAACAGACCTGAATGTTTAATCCAGACTGCCGAATGTTTGATTAAAAGGACGGTACATGCTTCCAGTGCGAGCAAGGGGCCTGGAAGGTATTAATGGCCCAACCCAAGGTAGCAATGCTAATTTGAAGGGACTTGGGGCCGCTCATGGCCGAATTGGTATCAAGGGCACGGCGCCCCAAGCGCAGCGAACGCGCCAAACCACTGAAACCATGGTCCTGGCCCAAAGGAAATGGAATTGCCAAGGGACCGCCACTGACAATGACCGACTTCATGTCATGAGCGGGTGTGGACTGATGGCACGCGATCAGACGACCAAGCCAATCCTGCATGCGAGGCGCAACGCTGAGCGGGACAGTCAAGGGCATTTGGCCAATTTGGAGTCTTTGGTCACTTGGTCTGCCCATCTTCTCCGTTCAACTCTCCACTAGGAGTCCAGGGCAGACAACCATGAAGGAGCCGTGGGGATCCATATTGCGGGCCAGAGTTGCTTTGGCGCTAGTTGTAGCGGTCCCTCAGGTGTCGTCGACAGGTTTGGCCTGGTGATGAGGAGCCTTGGCTTCTTGTGAAGGTTGTGTCTGCGCCTTGGAAGTGGGAGCAAGAAAAAAGGGTTGAAAGAAGAAAGGGTCTTGGTTCAAGCCACCGAACTGGTGGCCAGGGAGGCGACCAGGGAGGAATACGGAGACCAGGCCAAACGTATCGGCAAGTTTGTGGAGGATTTGGGGTCTCCCCAGTCGCCTCTCCAGTCATTTCTGCAGATGTTCTCCAGGGCTGCCTGGTCAAAGACCTGCAGATGCTGCATCTAAAATCGAACAAGGTCACCTGAGCGGTTGCAATCGACAGGGCGTTTGACTCTCTCTTAACTGCGTACCTAAACTACTCTTACTGTACGAGAACGACGGAAGGGCCGTGAAGCTCGTGAAGCTCGTGAAGAGCGGCCAGAGGAGAACAAGGTTGTCAACCCTCAGGCATTTGTGTGCCATCTAGCCGAAGGGGGTCTTGTTTGGTGTTTCGCTAAATACGACGTGCAGAAAATAAGGACCACAGTGTTCAATAACAGAAGGTGCAAAAGGAATGGGTGATGCTCGCATTGATTTTCTCCCAGGTTTGGGGCCCAGAGAAAACACATGTCGGGTTGCAGTGGACTTTGCGCGAACCACAATCCTCGAAGAAGCAAACCTTTCGTCCTCGGCACATCTGCCGTCCCCGTGTTAGCCATTGGTTGTGTGGTTTGACGAGCGCAATTGGATCCAAGTGCAGATGCAGATGCAGATTACGGTGACAACGGTGGTGGGGAGGAAAAGACGGCCCATGCATGCCCACCGTTGACGATGAGACCATGTTGCACAAAAATGCCCTTACCCAACAACAGAACGGATCACAGAGCACGGAGCACGGGGCACGGGGCAGAAGACGGGATTACTCGAAAGAAAAAACTATATCTTTTTGGCGGAGACGTCAGGAGACGGAGATTTGGTCACAGAAACCAGACTCGGATTTCAAATTATTTTCCAGTCAGCGCCTTGCACCATGACAGAATCCTGATTTCACCCCTGGCGTCTGCTGCTTCTCTAGCTCCGGGGATGGACTTGTGCTAGAATTGGCTGCTTACGCCGACGGCCGAGCAAGGTGTCAAGTTGTGCATGCCTAGTCTATCAACCAAGAGGTGCTGCTCAACAGAGCAGAGTATCCCTGGCGCTGATGCATATCGATATTATTGTGTCAATGTGTCTTCTTGGCGAAAACAACGTGAACGTGTACGTGCGTGGTGTTTGCACAATTCACCATCTAGCTCGGAGTAAGCATAGCTACGTCACGTATAGATGTATATCAGCATGGGCAAGACGATGCTACAACATGAGTGGCCTCTTGTGTTAGCCAATACACGTCCGCTACGTCTCTTTATCCTAGATGATGTCTTGACCAAAGGGTGCCATTGACTTGATTTGCTACCATGTCTGGTTCGATGGATAGAACGTTCTTGATAGTTGGAAGGGTGGAAGAGCTGGCATATGGTGAACCAACAATAGTAGCGTAGTTAACAGAGAGTGCATGCGAAATTAGTCCTCCGTCTCGATGATGGGACCTATGACGAGCTCAAGGATGGTTAGACGGTGTCAGTTTCACAACACACTCATATCGCCTCAATGGGTGAACCGAGTGATCAGTTTGGCATACAATTATATGAGCTTACGCTGGTCAGCAATTATCACTTCATACATCTATACGTGCATTTCACGTGCGAAAACTTATGTCGTATGATACCTAGATACCAAATGGGGCCGGAAGAAGCGAAGGGTTGTTACAGAAGTTTACGTAATATTACTGAGACACTTCGTAATCATTTGAACCAACTGTAAGTGAAGGTTTAATAATGGTCGCAGTTGCGTCACCAGGTGCTGTGTTGGGAGTGCAGCAGGTTGACCACCAGCATATATATAGAGTACAGGGTGAGCTGTCATCGCTTTGATCCATTCTTGCAGCACCATCGACCATTAACATGTCATTTTTTACTTCAAAAGTCGTCAAGAGTACTTACCGACTTTTTCCTTCGTTCACAACGCCTATATGCAACGTGATAGGGAATCCTGGGTACCCTATATCTCGAAGCAGCTTGCGGGTAGGCCAAAATATCACGGCGCAAACTCACGCAGATGTTTAACATATCGTCACCAAATTCAGCAAGCCAACATAACAAAGGAACCGTATCGTTAGATCCCGAGGCCTTTTTCGAAGGGCTGATGTCGGCAGGAAATGGCAGGTGAATAGCACCTTGACGCCAGCGAGTTGAAAGTGATTTATCTATTCACCGTGATTTCATCACCGTCTATTTTGGCTGGCCTATTTCAACATCTATGGAAGTTTCTACATGATGTATAGACCTCAAAAGGTATGGGACTAGTTGCGTATGCTAATCGGGGTAGGGCAGCCTCAAACACTCAGCTACGGTCCTTGACAGAGTCTGTATCCGTGCTCCCGCTTTTGACTGGGTAGCACGTCGATACT
This sequence comes from Pochonia chlamydosporia 170, assembly GCF_001653235.2. NCBI lineage: Eukaryota > Fungi > Ascomycota > Sordariomycetes > Hypocreales > Clavicipitaceae > Pochonia > Pochonia chlamydosporia. The sequence goes on from NC_035790.1 coordinate 7,009,561, forward strand.
TTTCATTCCTGATCATATTCAATGGTGTCTATGTAGTGAGTTTATGAACCAGAAGTTGCTCCATGGTGAGATGTTTTGCCAAAGAGAAGTTTGTCTTTGGAGTTGTGGAATGGGCAACCCCGTGCGGATGGGTATCAACAAGAAGAAGAGAACACCCGTGGATAGATAAACTTGCTTTAGCTTATGCCCAATTGCCCAATTCGAAATCAGAGCCCTCTGATTTAGTCCGCACAGGCTGGAATAATGGCAACATTGAGAGGAAAGTTGGGGCCAAAAGATCAAAGCAGTGAGTGCAAGTCAGCACGAGGGAGGTAGATCGGAATCGAATGCTCAGGAATCCGGGGCAGCTGTTCTGTTCGCCTTGAACAATTGGAATGACCAAACGGCGAAGGTGATGATCCTACAGAGAACACGTCACTTTCATACTCGGTAAATTGACTCTCAAGGTATGTGGCGTTGCCTATTGCTGTCTCGGTGTGTTTCTGTTCCCCGCGATTTAGATCATCTCCACCTGGACGAAAGGATCGATTGATGGGATGGACCCTTAATTCCCACACATCCAACACAAAGGTTTCAATCAATCAATCAACCGACAGCACCAGATTACGTCCAAGACAAGGCCAGGATCGCCGACCAAGGTGGCCGCTAATGCTAATAATAACCCTCCGCTGGCTTGGCCTTCAATGTTTTCTCAGCGGAATGGCGCAACGCAAGGGAGAAGAGTTGGGGGTCACAAGAGGCGACAATGTGAGAAGTTGTGGTCATTGCGCATGTTGATGATTGCCAGACTGTTTGCCTGGTGAGAGCCTCATGGTGGCAGGGTTCGTTCACGCAGAAGGAGTGTGACTACGAATGGCAAGCGAGAAAAAGCAATTCGTGACTAGCACAGGCTTGTAAACTAATAACATTGAATGAAATGAGTCCTGTTGCCTGGATGATGAGCTCGGAACTCGCCTCCAACGCCATGAAGCAGATTCTCCAACAGGTAAAACCCCGCCAACACCAACGGACGAACTTCCAGACATGGCCTTCGTCACGCACAGCTCCGCTTACCAAGACCGCTTACAAGGCAGCAGATCTACAGCTGGTCCGGGGGGCATCGCTGGGTTGGTGTAAACGAGGGTTTGAGGGAAGTCGGATACCAGTTAAACGAGGAAGCTGTCTTGTATGTTATGAGGTCTCTCACATCACCATGATGGCCCGCCTCGACCAAGGTCGCGATATCATAGTTCCTATTCTAGCACCGGGCTGCGTAAAGTGGCGGACCAGTCTCATTTTGCCGTGCTCAATATATGTGATATTTGGGCGCTGGACTGGCGTGAGCTAGCATTGAGCTGGGCTTGAGCTGAGCGACGTCAAATTCCCAGATTGAGCCGCACCACACCAGGACTTGTTCGTGTTGGGAGATGACGGTTGGGCGCACGCAGTGCTCTTCACATGCTTGCCCGGTTGAAATAAAATGAAACAAACCCAGCGGTCGGTGCGTTGCCTCATGCCCTGCATGTGTGTGTGTGTGTGTGGTGTCGAATAGCTGGAATTGAGTCGGCTGTTTTGTCGATGGAGGCAATAATTGAGAATTAGCCAGTCAAACAATTTGGCGCCGCACCAGACCATACCAGACCAGACCAGTTGAGTGTTGAGTGCTGGGGGGCCGCGACATGCATATGTTCCTTCAAAACGTGTGATCCTTGATTAATTTCCCTTTTTCTATTGAGGCGCAATTTGGCCGGATTTCTGCGCCTTGGGCATCAGTGAGGACTTGACATGATTATTTCTCGTTTGCCATTTGCTTCGTTGATCTCTTCCTGATTTTGCTGCTGCTTTGGGGGAAAATCTAATGTTGCAGATTTGTCGTCGGCCACATCAGACATTTTGATCCTTTTTGGATTCATGACCCCCGTAATAGTCCAGTCGGATATCAAGTTGATAAGCCGCGGACTCGGACAAAGCAGTTGAGTGAGACCAAAAGACCAAACCAGACGCAACTCGACTCGAGGCCGACCAGACGGATGTCATCTTTGCCCCGCCGCTTCAATATCGAATCGAATCGCCCCGTTGTCACCTCAAATCGTTACCGACGATATATTTGATTATTATTACTAGTCACCGCGGGATTTGAAGCTCGTCCGCGCCCACAGACATTACCCTCACCCGAGCTGGCCGTGCTAACTGATATTGCACTTAATGTTGCTTGTCTTGTCTGGGGTGCATACTTACCTTGGCGTGGACTTGATTGACCCTTGGGGTCCTTTCCCGGTCGCACATTGACGTCTGTTCTTCAAAGACCACCAATCCGCAGCTACGGCACATCTTCATCATTGAATTTGATCCCTTCCCAGCAACGACACCAGACGTCTGGTTCGCCACCAAAAGCTCCCTCCTCTCCTCCCAGGGGTGGATATCGGTAAGTGGCTCTTTCCAGGCCCTTAGTGTCGCCGTGGCTGTCGTCGACTATTGAGGGTTGGTCCTTGGCTGTTCAAGTCTGGTCTGGTCTGGTCTGGTCTGCCCCAATGGGCGATGGCATGGCGACTTTCTCCAACGACTCGACTCCTCAGCTGCCCATGCAACATTGAACGAAGCGACATCCCCGAGGTTGCGTTGCCTTGCGTTGCGTTGCTGCTCTCCCCTGTGGGCTGCTGCAGTGTAGTACGGCGTGGTTCAAGCTTTCAAGCTCTCAACTAGTCACTTCACCAGACACCAGACACCAATCCAGACTGGACATCTTTCCCAGATGGTCAAGTGTTGGGAAATCGTCACTGCCCATTGCCCTGCCAGCCTCCATGTCCACGACCTCGACCTCAACCTCGTCGCCATCGCGCCGATAGGCTGCGACCGACAACCGACACTTGGAGACTATGACTTCAAAAAGTTCTAACACTTCTAGTAGTCGAAAGAGTCGCCGGACATCAGATAGCCCTGCGACCTTGCCGAAGCGACGATCCTCTTCTACTGCGACTCCGACCCAGTCCAACACAACCTCATCAACTTCAACTCCAACCACCAATACCGGCAAGCGGCGACCGTCAGCAACTACGCGCGATTCAACTCAAACAAACGCCAGCAGCAGCGTCTTCTCCCGCAGTTCCATCTCGACCGGCATAACCGCCGCCTCGAGCTCAGCCGGTGCCGGTGCTAGCGCTCTTTCTCCTGCTGATGGTACTACTGCTGGAGGTGATAGGGACTCCTTCGTCTCCATTGTCGACGACCCTTTCTTTCAACGCTTCCATCCCGTCATCACTGCCCACGCTGAGCGTGAGGCTTCCGACGAGAGCACCTCGGCCGAACCACAGAACGATAGCGATGACAACAACAATAACAAGACTCAACGTTGGCCACCTCCCCGTCGAGAGTCTTTGACTATTGGACCTTCACAATACTGGGTAAGCAGCATCTTCCATCGTGGCCAGTTTGCCCCACTTGAGCTTCTCTCGAGGCCCATGTCTCTCTCCTTTGAATGCCCCAGCTCCCACCACGGGGGCCAAGCAGGGGGGGGTCTGCCTGGGTTGTTGGGCCAAGTCAAGCTGGCTTTGTGAGGTCCGATGTGATGGACAAGCGAATGCCTTCGGTGTCTCGAAATAGACAACGTGCTGACTCCCCGTGCTTTGTTCTCTGCAGCCACAACCCATTTCCACAATGGAGAGCTACAACATTGCCATTATCGGCGCCGATGCCGTAGGCAAGTCGACATTCGTTCAGCGGGTGCTGCAATTGTCTCGCCCGCCTGTGACAAACACCTCCAGTGCACGCATACAGGTTGATAATGTTACCCACATGATCACACTGGTCGAGCTGGATCTCGAGCATTTCGAGCTCAATCCAGCTCAGCCAATCCAATGGCCGAAACAAATAAACGGTCACATTGTTCCTCGAGTTGACGCCGCCCTCATTCTTTACGATGTTACAGATGACGGCTCCATTCGCCAACTGCCCAAAACTGTCGGTATGCAAATTCCAAACCTAGTCCGTGTTCTTCCCACGAATGCTTGGATCAAAAAGAAATTGCATCAGGAACTAATAGTATCATGTGCGAACAAGCCGCTCTTACCAACTCAGGTCTACCAGCTATGCTAGGCGCTTGTAAATGCGATTGTCCCGAGGACGACTGGGAGATCAATGCGGACGAGTTAGCAAATCACCAATACTTCAAGCCGTGCATTGGCCAGTACAAGATTTCGATAGACAGACCAGACATTTCCAAAGCTTGCATAATCAGTGTCATTCGAGCGGCTGTAATGCATAGACGGGGTGCGCTCTTCAACCCATTCGTGCCTGCGAGAAATCCTACTTTGTGCTGACTAGGTGCCACCAGATGAGAGCGGAGAAACGGTATCGAGAAGACGAGCACAGTCGGCAGCCAATCTTGAAGCGCCTGATCCATCAGCTGGCAGGCCACTTAGTGAGCACAGCAAGCATAGCAGGGCGAGCTCAGATTTTTCCATCCTTAAGACTTTTCCCAATCCACAGTCCAACGAAACCTACCGTACGCAAGCCTCAAGAAGCCCAAGGCCAGGTCAGTCGTCGGCTCAGCTTCGACAATTACCCATCATAAAGGCCCAGCAACAAGACAAACTAACTCTTTTAAAGGCTTTCGCGTCGATAAACCCGGGACCGACTCGTTTCTTGACATCGATGAATCCGACTCCGAATCCCACAGATACTCTGACGACATTCCCATCCTACAACGCAATGACGATGTCATCGTCGAAAAGCACCCAAAGATTGCCGGCGTCACGTTTGAGGAATTGGTAGACCGGTTACTAGCACCGCGATTATCCCGAGCGGACAACAATTTTTCGGATATATTCCTGTGTCTATACCGAAAGTTTGCCGCCCCCGGGCAGCTCTTTTCTGCCATTCTTGTACGACTGGATAAGGTTCGGGACGACAAAACCGCACATTATCTCACCAAAACGGCAACGCAACTTCGAATTATTGAGGTAGTAGCTAAATGGGTATCGCTGTACCCGGGCGACTTTGCTCGTCCTACCACGCGACGCAATCTCGAAGACTTTATCAAACACTTATCCACGGAGCCAATTTTTGCCATTGCAGCACAACAAATGCGCCGCAATCTCTTCTTCAACGTTATTGAAGATGATGATACGGGTTGGGCAAACTCGGACAATTCTGGAGACGAAATTGCTAGCAAGATACTGTCCAAAGAAATGAGCGACCTTTCCGCGGGAATCAATGCGTTGCAATTCGATGGCGAAACCGATAGTTTGGGCGGCTCAGAGAACCCTTCTACCGACAAAGGGAGCAGGCTGGGGAATCAGTTTCAGTTCAATTCTTACGAGGAGTACGAAAGAGAGGCCACCGTTTTGGAGCCCTCTGATCACCTTCCCATGAATAAGTTCCGTTATCACATATTCATGGACATTTCCGAATACGATATTGCTGATGAACTGACTCGTATCGATTGGATCATGTTCTCTTCAATACGAATCCGTGACTTTGTGAGGCACGTCAGCTTGTCGGCATCACAAAAGGACAAGTGCAAGAGCTTGCAAAACGTGAACCGGATGATTAGCCACTTCAACCACATCGCCAAATGGGTCGCGAACATGATTTTGTTGCGAGACAAGGCTAAGCACCGGGCCCAGATGTTGGAGAAGTTTATGAACATTGCGCTGAAGCTGAGGCAGCTCAACAACTATAATGGACTGGCCGCCGTGCTGGCCGGAATAAATGGAACTGCCATTCATCGACTGGCACAAACTCGTGCCCTCGTGCCTACGGAGGTACAGAAACGGTTTGCTCGGCTGGTTATTCTCATGGGAACCCAAAAGAGCCACTTTGCGTATCGGCTGGCTTGGGAAAACTCCCCGCTGCCACGGATACCATTCATTCCGCTGCATCGACGTGATCTCGTATCAGCAGAAGAAGGCAGCAAAACGTTCCTCGGCCCCAACGATGATCGTATCAATTGGAAGAAGTTCGAGATACTGGGAGAGGTGTTGCTGCCAATTATGAAGAGTCAAGGGGCCGCGTATCCTAATTTGGCCAAGCATGAAACTGCGAGAGATTTGATCCTGGGTTGTCGCATGCCCGCGGATGACGAGGTAAGCTACTGTTGGAGGTGTAGAATTCAATTTGGGCACAATGTCTAACACTTGCATTTTAGGAAATCTATCAACGTAGCCTTCAGCTAGAAAGCAGCGCTTCAGGGCAAATAGAGCCGAGTAAGAAGAAATTTCCGTGGTTTGCCAAGTAGGTATTGCAAGTGAGGAGTTCAGGATGGCATGGAATTTTGAAGCGAGAATCAGCGATTTGGATATCTCTTTTGTTGTTTTTGACCTCGGGCAGGTCTGGCCGGTGATGTTTCTTCCTCGTTTATTGCTTTAATTGTTTGAGCATTGGATAGACTCCTTCGAGCAATATGAGACATGACCACACGTGGATTTCTAGGCGTACATATGAGTGCTTTATTCTGTAAAACGTTTGGAGACACGAGCTTGCTGAGGGGGTTGGTGGTGGCCACGGACTGATTCGCTCCTGCCAGCTTGTAAGTTATCAAACCGACTTGGTTCTTGCCTCGCTTGCGAGAGGCAAGACGGGGACAGCTCCAAGTCCATGACTACAAAATAACACCACATGCCAAAACTTTGGTCCTACAACCCATAACTCAGCAAGGTACTTCAATACTCTGCACAGCAAAACCTCTATTATGCTTTGCTTTACGGCCCGGCACCCCACGATTTGCACCTGATGACGTTGGCAGAATGCCACTGTGCTCCATCCCTCTGCCGGATGTTAGCATTGCGCACAAGGCAGAAAATGTCACACTCGCAGCTACAGGAACTTTGGAAGCTGATATTCCTGTGCATCTTGGAACTGTGCAAACCAGCAGTGAGCTCGAGGAACTGGTCCGCACAACCAATTTGTGGATTGCTAGAACGGGATCGTGCTATTTCGACCTTGAAATTTCGGTAAATGGCGTTCGGGTAAAGAAAGAAGACCACATGAGCTTTATTCGAGATACGTTACTTGCCTCTGAGGTTAGCTTGCCGTTGAACACTTTGGGAGTCCACTATCTTATAGGCTTACTGATGTAGGTGTGGAATTGCCTGGGAATTCGACCTGTCGACATCGATGCTACGACAGAGTATCCGGGCCGGATACGAATTTCTATCCAGCATCCAGATCTTTCCTCCGCTTTGGTGCCTGACACAGTTACAGTGGCGAGATTTCACCACGTGTCGTATATGATAAACATGCGAAGCCAAGAGAAGGACGTACCGGCTAAACGAAGAGCAATCCCACGCAAGAGCGCTTCCCGCGCCAGCATGACCTTGGATGATGGGAGCGGTGGTAGTAATGCCTTCTACAATAGTCTGGTGGTGGATGATCAGAAGGCAGTTGATGATTTCATTCAACAAATGAATCTAGATGTTACAGAAAGGAAAGATTCCCGTCGACCAAAACGGAGGAGACGTCGGTCCACGATAGCACCTGAGATGATGCATGCTACTTATACTAAAGAGATGCTTGAGACTTGGTTGGAGCATATTATGACTGGGACAAGACGACGTCCCAAGCATCTAAACATAGATGGCAGTCGAGGGAAACCGCTATCAGCTTTACTTCCGGCAGTTTTCAACGTGCCATATCTACAGGTCAGGTTCCTGAGAAGCGACAGAGGCTTCAAACTGACTATATTTATAGAATCTATCCGAGAGAAAAAGCGCCTTGTTTACAATTGCCACATCGCTCGGGCGCATGAGGAATGCTGAGTCCCCAAGTTTGCGCAGAAAAGTTGAGGAACTGGCAGCAAGATTCGTAATGACTAGCGAGGAGAACTCCGAGGAAAACAGACAGGAAAGAGACTCCGTTCGAGACGGTATTGAGTACAGCCTTTGGGATTTAATGACCTCTTTAGTCCCGACATCGGTACGCCTGACCAAAGCTGCAGCAGGCTCACATCGATTGAATAGAACGTGTTGAAACCTGCAAAATGGTCTCAGTTCCCGAATATACCGCACAAAAGAATGCGAAAGTGATAATTTTATTTCATTTGACGGAGGCAGCTATCTGGATCGTCCAGAGTCGAAAGCAGCTACAAGATAGCTTGAAGGTGCGGCTACAGGCAGACTGCTTGCGGCCAAGATAATTCTGGTCTATCCAACGGATGTCGTGTGCAAATTTCCAACGCTAACAAATGACTATTACATGCTAAATCCACCCAAACAATATCTACTTCAAATAAATACCGAACCCACCAGGGGAAGTTGACCATATACATGCTCTTGCCGACATAAGAAAGGTAACGTGGAATAGGCGAGTGAGAGAGCGCCGACAAGCGTCCTGCACTCATTTTCGTCCCGCTGGACCTTTGCTGTTATCAGCGGGCTTTTTCTTCTTTTTCTGCTCCGGCTTCATAGTCGCGTAATGAATGTACCAGATCAACAGACATTGCAGCCCCAGGGCGACCAAAACAGCGAGGAGATCGGCAAAAAGGTAGGGCTGGTCGTTGAGGACTGCTACAGCTTCGTCGGTGGCTCCTATCTTCTTGAACCAGTCAAAGTTGGCCATTGTAACTGACGAGCGTTGCAATTCGAGGGGAAAGAGTAGTTTTTTCGGTGGAAGAACTCGGTGATGCAAGATTAATGGTGTAAGTGCACCTGGCACTGGGTTATTGGTTGGACAGTATAGTGAAATTGACGAAAAGAGCGACAACTTGAGAAGAATGAAAGCTTCGGACAATTATTAAGTGAAGAGCATGAGTAAAAATGACAAGTTGGTAAGGAGAGGGATGGTTGGGCATGGCAGCATTAACAGTGTTAGCGGGCTTCGGATGAGATGAGACCCCAACACAGGAGGCTATCCTGAGACGTGCGTTTCAAAATACACCACTTGACTAAGGGCAGCTACGACATCTGATAATCCCAATTGCAAACGCAATATTCATTACACGTAAGCATCTTCAGAGTTGAAACGGAATTCAAAAATTATCTCAACATGTTCAACTAAATGCAGCTTTTTCCTCATGTGAAAGCAATTCGTGATGAAAGGGTATTTGGAGCATGGAGCAATCATGGCCCAGGATTCTTTGGTAGCACGCACGTGAATGCGCACGTGGATCCTCAGCCTAATCCTTGTCTGTACGCTAACCAAATTGGGCAGCGCAATTGAGGATTGTCCCTGGCCAGAAAAATCTCAAGCTCGTGTGAGCACGACGCGGCTTGTCTCTAATATATATTCCCAACTCTCACAATTGACCTGCCTGCACGCCAGGACGTAGGTCATTACCAGACGACAGGTGGCCATGAGCGTCACACGTCCGGCGCATAGCCTCCTGGGCCGGTGTATCGCCTCAAGTCGAACTCGAGCTGCCTCACCATCGGCAGCAGCGTCGGTAGTGTCATGCCAGCAGTTTCACAGCTCAGCAGCAGCACGATCCAAACGGCGGTCACGGTTCCGAAATGTCAAGGCCGAGGAAATGGGGCTGCTAAACCCCTCTGTGCTGTCAAAATACCGCCAGGAAAAGTTCCCCGAGTACACCAAGGAGGAGCTGGAGGTCCTGACGCAAAAGTACACCCCCGAGCAGCTGGAAGCTCTCAAGGCGGGAGAGGAAGCAATCAACCCGGACGATGTGATCATCCAGGGACGACTCCGCGACGACCCCTATCGACCGACGTATCTTGAAGACTACACGGTGCTGGATCCGCGATACGACGTGAAGCCCAAAGTGGACATCACTCCCAAGGAGCCCGAGTGGCTGGACCAGAACGCATGGGTGGACCGGTACGGGTCGAAAATGATACAAATGACGGATAAAAAGACTAGCGATCAGCTCACGAGAGCCATGGTCCGCGCCCTGAGAAGGGTAAAGGAGAGCAATGGCGAGGAACTAATAGACCTGACGGAGGAGGAGCTCAAGGACCTCGAGAACGACCCCGAGTTGCTCAAGAAGTACCTCATTGAAGACGACGGACAACCGGAGCCAGATGCCAATGCCGAGGGGCCGGATCTGCTGACGAGAGCGCAAGCCATGAAGCTCGACGAAGCAGTGGACGCGGAATGGGAAAGGGAACTGGACAAGCTGTCATCCGTGACGGACCAGAGCGAAGTCGAGCCCACGAACCTGGAGCTCCTGGCCGAGGGTCCCGCCGGCGTCAACCGCGCCTACTCTGCTGAAGCCGCTGAGCTGGGCAAGGTGCCCGGCGTCGAAGGTCTCTACAAGTCTGCCGCCGACCCCGAAGACGAGGGCCAGGACGACGGCGGCCATTACCAAGAGATCAAGCGCCTCACAGGCATGAAGCTCAGGGACATCCAGTCCATCTACCGCAAGGTCCTCGTCACGCGCTGGGTATCAAACCAGACCCGTCTAGGCAAAGTCCGCAGCACATCCGTCGTCGCCATCGCCGGCAACGGCAACGGCCGTCTCGGCCTAGGCATCGCCAAGTCCACGGAAGCAGGACTCGCAGCCGAAACAGCACAGCTCCTCGCCATCCGCAACATGAAGCCCATCCGACGGTACGAGAACCGCACCATTTTCGGCAACGCCAAAGCCAAGGTGTCTGGAACGGTAGTCGAGCTCTTTTCCCGACCACCAGGTACGTCTCGTTCACGCTCTCGCCAAACAAAGTAAGATACTAACACACACAGGCTTTGGCCTCCGCTGCCCACACCGCATCTTCGAAATGTGCCGCGCCTCCGGCATCCACGACATCCACGCGCGCATGCCCCGGTCCAAAAACCCCATGAACTCCGTCAAAGCGGCGTACGAGGCGCTCACAAACCAGGCTGATCCCGAGGAAATTGCCATTGGCAGAGGCAAGAAGATGGTTGATGTGCGCAAGGTGTATTACGGAGGTGCTGTATACTAGATATCAGCTGTATAATATTGTACATTTACTTGTGTTTCTTCCAAGCCCAAATCGCATCGTATCTTCACCAAATCGTATCATATCATGTCGTCGTAGTTGTAATTAAATCAAGGCTGCTCCCCCTGCCCCCAATCAATCTCCTGCTGCAACACAATACTATAAACACTCGCTTTGAGCAGCGTAAACGCCAGGCTCGTCTTGCGCTCCAAGTCCCGCAGCCCATCTAGGATTTCTGTCGACGGGTTCGAAGCGAGGTCATCTAGGACAGACGCCAACTACGCTTGTCAGTTTTGACGCCATCTCGTTTGTTTGGTAAGGCAACGTACCTGCTTCATGTTATTTGATAGCCGTTCATATTCGTCGAGGACTTCTTGCTCTAGCGGCGAGAGGTCTGGCGTGGAGAGAATGTTGGATTCCATTGTTGTGCGTGACGCGACGTGGAGGGTTGACGTGAGGTTTGGGCTCCACTGTGCTAGTAGAGGTTTATGGTGGAGGGGCAGACACATCTAAGTACCTAGGTAGTTTCTACACCTGAGCAACCCGGATGTGGGAGTGCGTGCTTCGTCTATGAATACCAGACTTCTCACAGACAAAGCATCAATTGATCTGTTTACAATATATATATATATAGCAATTTAGGTACATGCACGCAATAAACGCTTTTGAATAGAATCACACCAAAAGAATATCCTCAATTCACCTACACAAGAAAACGTGAAACGCTAGGCTAACTGTCCCATCCTAATCCATACATCATATCAAAAGAACGCAGCTAACATCACATACAATATGTCATCCATCCTTCTGACTACTGCCCATATACAACTAGCCCAGTCTCAGCTCCAACGTCCGTTCCGACCTGACTCTCCGTCCAGTCGCTTTCTGTCCCATCGTACTCGCTGTACGTCCCAGCCTCTGACTCGGTATACTGGCTTGACATGACCGTCGTGCCAACACTGCTCCTCCTCAATGTCCCAGTGTCACTACCTTCACCGTCGTCGTCCACCAGCGAGTCAAGTGCTGAATCATTATCCACTGTATACTCAAGGGTGCTTGCCGCTGGCGAAGGGACGGCTGTTTCAGGTTCCTCGAGCTCCTCTACTGTCTCGCGAACACCGAGATTCTCCTTGTCTTCCTCTCCAAAACCCTTGGCTAGACCACCACCCCAGCTGCGCTTTCGGAGGGCATTGCCAGCTGGTGTTCGTACGCTTTGGCTTCTCTTAACAAGAGCAGACGGCGAGTTGCTGTTCATCTGGCTGAGAGACGCAATTCGTCTGGCAGATCCGTTCTGTGCAGGCACACCGAGGTTTCGCTTGGTCGACAGCGCCATGTTCACAGCAGGCCGGCTTGACTTATTCGTGCTACCAGCTTCTCCCTCTTCCGCGACAGGCTTCTTGACGCGCTTGCGATTCATGGCATCGCGGCTCTTGTTGCCCTTGGCCATTAGCAGGACTCGGGAATGGTCCATGACGCCTTCCACAATGCGTCGCTCCAACCTCTCAGCACGGTACTCCATATCTGACAGCTCTTCCTTGCGCAGACGCAAAGCTGTCTCCAGTGACGACACATCGCCAGTCAGTCGCGTCTTTTGCCTGATTAAGCTCTCCTGCTCCGTCCGCAGGTTCAGGACACTCGCACGGAGTCTATCCTCCTCATCCTTGAGACTAAGAATGGCTGCTTCCATGTGCTCTCGTTCCGCAAGCTTACGCTCCAGTTCAACAGAAGTTTCCTGGAGCGTCTTCTCTCGGTCGTCATGGTCATTTTCAATCCGCTGCGTCTGAGAAGACAGGAACTGTGATATTTCAGCAGCAGTATTGACCACAGACTGATGTACCTTGTCTAGAGTCTCCAGCTGACTAAATGCCTGAGCAGACGTCGTGCTGTGGTCTACAAGCTTATCAAGCTTCTGGTTGACCACGCTGTCGTCGTACCGTTGCTCGGCCAATCTATCCAGCCTCTCCTTGACCTCGGAATCATCATACTTTTGATCCGCAATCAGGCTGAGCTTCTCCTGCACGACCGAGTCGTCATATTTCTCGGGCTGTGGGAGCATTGCTTGCTCAATTGGCTTGGCCTCGGCAATCTTGTCTTGAAGGTCGGTGGTGGCGGATTTGGAGTGTTCAAAGTGCTCTCCAACCAGCAAGAGAATGTCTTTGACAGCCTCAAGAATCTGGGGTTGGTACTCCTTCATCTCGCCTTGCAAGCCTTCAACAGCGGTGATGGCCTGCTGGACGTGATCTCGGGTCTGCTGGTGCTCAGTCTTTCCTTCAGTCTGGCTCTCTTCAGCACGGGTGGTGAGGTCCTCGACCTTGGAAAAGACTGTCTTGGAAGCTTCCTCCATCTTCTCCAAGGAGTCTGTGACTGTCGAACCTAGAGTATCAATGAGGAGTTTCAAATCTTCCGCAATAGACTTTGTGCTGATAACGGCAGCTTCAGTCTCGATTTCTCGGGCTTCACTGGCCTCGCTCTTTTCGTCCAACGTGGCCTTGAATTCGTCATACTTGGCAATCAGCTCTGTGATTTTGTCGTCAATCTTTGTGCCAATATTGTCCGCTGCCTCCTGGAGCTTCTCATTTGACTCTAGTCGGGCACCGGCGACGACTTCCTTGTTCTCCTCAAACTGCGTCTTCATTGTCTCAAACATCTCCTTGAGGTCGGAGCCAACATTCTCATTCTTATCAATCTTCTCGCCCATTCCTTCGAGAAGCTTGCCAACAGCATCAAGGCCTGTTGAGCCATCTTCCAGCTTGCTTTTAATGGCTTCCTGAAATTCTTCCAAAAACGTCTTGACCTCGGTTACACGATCGGCGACACCGACGATTTCAGCTTGGCGATCATCAAGGGCCTGGGCGGTCGAGTCGGTATGTGCATCAATCTTCTCCTTGGCTTCCTTCAGAATAGTCTCCAAATTGGAAATGTCCTCCTTGTTGGAAATGGTAGCAAAATCGGTGCTACCCAAGCCGTCAAGCGTAGTCTTGATTTCCAGAACATGTGCTTCGACCGCTTCAACTCCAGTCCTCGTGGCCATCTCCTCGTCGGATGACGCCACGGCTCTTTCACTTCGCTCCTTCAATTCTTCAAGACCAAGGCTGAGTTGTGTCACAAGAGTCGCCAAAGCATTCAAGTCCTCCTTGTGTGAGATGGTGGACAGCTGCTCCGACATGGAAGTCATGGTCTCGCGAGTCTCGAGGACATGAGTCTCAATAGCATCAAGATGCTCTTTACGAACTGCTTGTTCACCTTCAATGAGGTCGTCCAGACTAGCCTTGGTGTTGCGGAGAATAGTCTCAATGGCTTGCACATCATCCTTGGAGGCGGCATCACTGTTGGACGCCGGGGTGGCATCTCGGGCTTCTTCGGCAGGTGGAGCGGCAGCAGGGGTTTCTCGAGTCGAAATTTCTTGAACATTTTCCTGGACATTGCGAAGCATATCTTCCAGGCGACTCAAATCGTCCCGCTGAACTGTCTCGGCATCCGGTTCCATCGCCTCCACCTTGATTCTGAGCTGGGTAATGAGGACTTCGAGATTCTTAATGTCGTCCTGCTTCACCATGTCGGCGGGAATGATTGCGCGACTGGTATCTTCGTCTTGAACAGCTGGCACTGCGGCGACTGCCCTCTCAGTGCTGCTGTCTCGCAGGGTTTCAATATCCGACCTAACACCATCCAACCCGGACTTGAGTGCGTCCAAGACTTCGTCATTGCCAGTTATATCCGATGATTTGCTGATGACGCCTTCCATGATAAGTCGTTCAAATGCGGTGCGGAGCTCGCTCAACCCATCCTGTATGGTATCCAAAATGTCACCTGTCTCGGGTCGAGGGCGCAAGATTTCTTGCCTAAGGCTCGTCAGCCCGTTATGCAGAGCCTCCAAGACTTCTTGATTGTGTCCAGTTGGAATGGCCGGGGCAGACGCAGGAACCATGGAAGAGTTGACAATATCACGGAGCCCTTCCAGTTGAGTTTGGAGCTCACCGCGCGAGCTCTCGTTGGCCATGGTGACAGCTCGTGTGACTTCCTCCTTGAATTCGTCCATAGTCCTTGACAAGTTATCCATGAATTCTTCTTGGCCAGCAGCACCGGACACCCGGTCAACGTAGCCTTCAATAGCGATTCTGAGATTTTCAAGCCCATCCTTCGTTGCGTCAAGGACTTGCTCCGTGTCCCTTCCATTGGCGGCAACATTGTCCTTGGCTTCTTCAGAGACCGCTCTGAATTCAAGTTTCAGGTACTCCATAATGTCCTGGAGACGGGAGACGACCTCGTCATTGTTGCTGGGAACAGCCATAAGCGTCGCTGCGAGGAAGGTCAAAGCCACTGAGGCCCTCACGCACAGCATGAACAACATCTTGGTGTGACATGTCGTTACCAACAGCAGAGGCAGCGACGGGGAATTCGAATTCCTCCAGACAATCACGAACGGCATCGATAATCTCGTCCCGAGACAACGAAGCTGGGGTATCAACCTGCGGAGGAACGAAATGCTTTAGTCCTTCCACAACTGCCTTGAATACCTCTTCTCTCGTTGCGGCTTCGGGCCGCTCATCCCGAGGAGCATATTCCTGAAGCCCTTCCTTGAGGCAGGCCAGGACTTCATCCCGCTCAAGCCCGAGCTGTTGCACTTCAATTTCGGGTTTATAGTTTTCCCAAGCGTCTCTGACGGCTTCGATGACGTCTTCTCGGCTAAGGTCTGGTGTCTCGTCACGAGAGGCTTCGGTATCTCGGAGTGCAGCTCGCATGGCGTTGTAAATTTCTTGGTAGTCGACCACAGTCTTCTGTGAGGACTGTGACTGGGCGGACTGGCGACGGTGTTCTCTCAACACGTTGTTGAGCTGTTCCTTCATCTGCTCCAAGCCTTCATCAATGACCCTGGAGACCTCATCCTTGCTGGGAGACTCGCTCTCCTCAATTCCTCGGGATCCGACCTTTTCCAGCCTCTTTCCTAATTCTCGGCCCATACCAAGAACCTCACCTCTCAGTTCGCGGACAAGTGCTTTGACTTCAGCGGTCAAACCGCCTCCCTGCGAGACGCTGTCCTTGACGGATCGAATAATCTTCATGAGCTCATCATTCACCAACTCCGAGCCTCTGCCAGAAGGAGCAGAGGATCTCCTGCTTTCAGTGCTATTGAGGAGTCGTTCCACTCTCTGGGACATGGGGCCGCTTCTTGCCAATTCCATATCATGGTCGCTCAAGCCCCTGCCTCGGGTTGCATTTCCGAGCACGACAGCATTTTCGGATTGAGAATGGACGTATTGTGCCAGCTCATCTACCTTGGTAGCAGTGGCTAAGCCAGAGAGTTTCTGTGATAGCTGGTTGAGCAGGCCAACCAAGGACTCTTGTCCTTCCTTGGTGCCCAGCCCATTCCAAATCTTCTCCAACAGCATAAGCGAAGCACCCGTGTCCACTCCAGAGAGAGACGGGGTGCTAATGGAGCCACGGTCAATCGACTCGGCAAAACTCTTGGGCGATGGTATCCGAGGAAGTTGAAATGGGCGTGAGTGAGTGGGCGGCGAGCCAAACGGCTTGTTGTCGAGGTATGGCCCATTGAAGGAAGTGATTCGGCTAGATTGTTCAGTGATATTGCCAACAAGCTCTCTTAAGCTCTTTCGCACATCCTCATCTCTCGACTTGGTAGCCTCTTTCAGGCTCAATAAATCGGTGGCGTTGTCTCGACTCCGCCGGCTCAAAGCCGACATCTCCTTCTGCAGAGAAGTAGCGATATTGGTAAGTGTAAGCAATTGAGCGGACAAATCTTCCGAATTCAGAAACTGCTTTGGCACAGAGCCATTTGTAATATTGGACAGAGCAGGCTCCGCCTCTCTGGAAGAAGGTTTGGCGCCCATAGTCTGCAAGGCAAGCATAGTCGAGCTCTGCGGGGGCGTATTCTCACCCAGTATGCTCTGGGGAGGTCGTCTAGCCGTCGGTCTCAAAATAGGCGTCAGGCTAGGTCCAGGGATCGGAGTGGAAGTGGCCGAATCCCTATCAGATCTCGGCTCAGGTGGTAATTCTCTCGGTGTGGTGGGTGTTGAGGGCCGCAGGTCAGGTTTATTCCAGCTTCCCTCAATCATAAGGCTCAGATCTCGCACAGATCCAGGCTGCAGAGACTGTAGACGACGGTGTGAACCGCCCTTGGTAGGGCTTCTCTCTGGCGACTCTCCGGCACGCCTGATGACGGCGCTGCTTTCCCGCGCCCGCTCGTTCAACGCAGCATGGGCAGACTGAATGGCGCTCGACGTGCCGGCACGCGAAGTGAAGCCGGGAGATTGGGGATTGGGATTCAACGGTAGAGGGGGCGGCGCTCGTTCTGGGTCTGAGCTATCCCACCTGTTGTGTGTCAGTACTTTGGGTCGAAGATATGCGTGAAAGGGCTAAAAAGAATGCCCTCTCTTTTTCCATCAAACGGGAAATAAGGAGCAGAAAGACAAAGACAAGAGAAAGCCCAGAAGAAACTGCTATTCTTACGCACATAGGAACAAGTGCTCGCATATTCTGGTCCGAAGACGCAGAATGTTGATGTTTCAAATATCTCTCTCCATCCCGAGACGAAGTCGTGTCCCAGTCCGACTGTGACATGTTCGAGGGCTAGGAGCCTCTGGGCCCTTTGTTTCGTGATATCTTGAGGAATGTGATGTGGGCTGGCGAGGAATGCGGAACAGCAGCCGCTGCTCTTTTCGGGTTGTCGTCTTGTACACCAGTTTACTTCAGAAAGATAACAAAATTGGCGTTACTGAAAATTTTAAAAACAAAGTCCTTTCGCGGTGAAGAGCCAATATTATCAGTGTCGTTTCTTCATAGTCCTATATTGTACGCCTCAATATTAAAGGGTGGGATGTGCCCAGGCAGAAGGGAGGAACCAGCATTGATAGCTTTTGCAGGGCCATGATTGTTGACGACGGCCCACCCGCTCATTGGGCTCGAAAGTGGGCGTTCATGTTTTGGCGTGGATGTTCGTTGCGCGGGGCAACGGGGGGTCCTTGTTGTGTGACGGCTTTGTACCTATGCATATGATATTGTAGGAGCGGGTACAAAATGACGTGGTCAATCTTTAACTTCAATTTCTTTTGGTTGGAAGTGTTGTTCTGCCTTCATTGGCTACTTATCACGATCACGGCACTTGACTAGCGTAGATGGCGGATCTGGGCCGAGATATGGGAAGGCGGGAGCTTATCGACGGAGCTGCGCAAGCGGAGCAAGCCGAATTGAATTGATTGTTGTTGAGAGCTGGGTTCTCTTCTGGTGGTCAAGTATTCATGAGTATGGGGTGAGGGCCATCATGGCGTAGTTGGATGCTGTGCTACATCAGGCTGTGATGTTCTGTTTACCTCGCCATGATAGTCACGCCTCGGCCATGAGACATTGTGTCAACATCATTGTCTTGGTGTCAGACCAATGATGAATAACTTGCTCTTCTGCCACAATGTGAATTGATGATTCACCAAGGCGGTTTCACACGAAATCTTCGCGTGCAAGCACATCAAATTGGAACATGTCCCAAACTTCATAGTCAAAAGACATGGTATTGGAGATGAGTATCTAAGTATCCACCCTCTTCATCGCAACTCATATCCAACCCTCGCTCCATCTATTTGCAAATAGCCAAGAGCAGTGGTCTATTCTTCGTCAAATACCAAACAAGCTTCTTTTCCAAACCCAACCAACCCCGAACGAGTATATAAAACTTGAGAAAAAATCCATCCCGTCTCCATTACAAAATCATTTCCAGGTTGCAAAATAGTACTAGTAACACATTGCCCTCTATTGCTTGGAGAAGGCGGCATCGAAGGCGGGAATTAGGGTCTGGGCGAGCCAGAATGAGAAGACGAGCTTGGGACCAGTCATGAGCAGCTGCGACGACAGTTAGCAAACAGTAAGTTACTTGAGGTGGGAATCTGCATGGCTGAAGTCACGCAGAAAAGGATGCCATTTACCTTGGGAACGAGACCCTTGAAGAAACTGGAGAAGCCTTCCTTGCGAGCCATGTTGGTCAAGATACGGAATCCACTCTCGGGGTTGTCAAAGTTACGGTTCTGGATTCTGGTCTTAATCACATCCAAGGGGGCGGAAACAACGAGAGAGGCCGAGGCACCAGCGATCGAAGCAACAAAGTTTTGGAACCAGGTTGCCTTGTTGTAGTCTTGAAGCTGGAACATGTATTCTTTGGCGAAAGCAGAACCTCCAAACAGCTGTTATGAGCACAATGTCAGTATGTCAACTGGCGAAACCAACCAAACATTCGGAATGACGCAACATACCGCGAAAGAACCAGGGGCGTTACGGGCAGCAGTCCAACCCCAACCTCGATACAATCCGAATCCTTCGTCGGCGACAATTTTGAGGACGCCACGGCCCTTGAAGGCCTCGGGGTTCGTCTGGCGCTTGATCTTGAGGACATCGAGGGGAAGGAGCACAATCTCACCAATACCGATTAGACTGCAGCAGAAAACATTGTGAGCCATTATTCCGCCATCGGTGCCCTGTGGCGCAACAATGAAGCGCGAACTGAGCGACCAAAAGAGGGTGCTGAGAGTGGGAAGATGTGATGACTGACCTGCCAGCAGTAGAGTGCATGATAGCCTTGCCCGTCTTCTTGCCAAATGCGCTCTCAAAGTCCTTGCCATAGTGCGTGGCCAAGTAGTCACGAGCAACGGGTTGACCGCCGTACTTGTAGATTCTCTGAAGGACTTTGTAACCAGCAGCGTAGCCGAGACCGGGGAATAGTGAGATGAACTTTCGACCGAGGGGAGCGCCAGCCTTGTCCTTGAAAATGACTTGGTTCAATTGGCTTGCGTTGGCGACCTGTGTAGTGCAAGGAAGAAACCTCATGTCAGCCCGTCGGTTCCGATTTTCTCATGTCCGTCATGGGGGTGGATATGTGCGGAGTGTGCCGCATTGAGTGCGTATCTGTCTGGGTTCTGCTTACTCGGGTCTGGTTGCTCATCAATCGCTTCGCGATGGTATCAACCTGTGCAAATCATGTCAGTCAGTAGACGGTAACCTCGGACTTGTGGTCGAAATTGGTCGGGATTCGTCGTACGGGGTGGAAAATTGCCAACTCGGCGATACCAGCGGAGCCTACAACCAGTCAGTATGCATTGGTTTCCTGGGTGAAGCTTAGAAAGCCTCGGGTATGTCGATGGCTTCAAGCATCCAATTGGCGAATGGTTTACCTGAACCTAGGAGTCTGGCCAAGTTGGACTCCTTCTCTCGGCCTGCATTTCCAGTCGGGGGCGACATTGTGAGGGATTATGGGCGGTGGGAATGTGAATGGTCTCCCGCTGGCCGATTTGGTGGTTGAAGATGTTGTCGCAAGGAAAGTAGTGAAAAAAAGGGCTCCTGGGGAAAATGGGCTGGTGATGGATAGGGATTTTTTTTTTTTGGCTGGTGCAAGGCGTGCCTGTGCCTGGCTTGTGGTTCCCGAGATCGGGACCACAGGCACTCAATCAAGCACGCGACGGCCGATGGCTGGGTCAGTGAGGCTGCCAGTGGCCGGCTGGAGGGTCTTTGCACTACGGAGCTGTAAGTTAGTGCCCCATGTCCTCTGTGCTGCCCAAGAGATCCGAGGTACGAACTAAATGCCCACCCAATTGCGATGCATCATGAAAGGTGCTGTGCCTTGGTGCGTCAAATCACTTCAACGTTGCAATATTCACCATTTATGCGTCAACTCCGTGAGATCAGATAGTTCGCTTCTGTTTACACGCCTGTACCGCTTAAACTCAAAGCTAAATGAAAGCAATTGCGAATCAGTGTACAGGTCATGCCATATATTTATCCATTGCCCAATGCTGCTAAATGCCCAGAGTACGTCAAACATGCGCCGCGTACATATAGATACGCATTCGTCAATCCGCCTCCATGCTCAAGTGCTTTTTGCCAATGCCCGTCGTTGCTACTGTGTGCTACTGACAGCTCAGCCCTCCCTGCCTCGCTCAATAATCTCTAAATACTGCAACCATGTCATCGAGACGCATCACCTGGCCCAGGAGTTTTTGCTGGTCTTCCAGATGCCGGTTGTATTTATTGTAGTGCTCCGCCGTCATCACTTCTTCCTCCTTTCCCTTGACGTCCTTTCTTTCCACGAATGTAAGGATATTGCGCTCCTTGTGCCGCTCAACGTCCAGTGTTTGCAGGCATCGCAGCATTCCCTTGTAGACATCATCCAGCAATTGCGACTGTGTTCGTTCACCGTCAAAAAACCAGAAAAATAGGGTTCGGTTTGCCAGCCTGCTGTTGTCCTTGGGTACTTCCTGGACATCCACCAACCCCGCCATTTGCATGGCAAGCATTTTTCCTTGGACGTCCCCTTTCTTCATAAGGGCAGCCGACGGAAGCATCTTCTCGTCCAACTTGCCCTTCTCCCGTAGAATCCGAGTCAGACGGAGGCCGTGGCGTCCAAAGGACTGCTCAATGTATGCATCAAGTTCCGACTCGCGAAGCCTGTCCATCAAGAGCTCAAAATCCACAGTCCACTGACCACGGCCATGAGTTCCGCAATGCCGTACAAAACGGTGCTTACTCTCGGCTAGCAATAGCAGATGTTGGCGCATTTGGTCCAGGCGACTGTCTTTTGACGTAGCACCATCTTCAAATTTCACCTTTGTTGGTCTGTCACCGTTGGTTTGCGTATGGTTTCCTTGGGCATCATCATCGTCCTCTGACGCATCGTCCTCGCTTTCCTTGGCTGCGGCCGCCGCTGCTGCTGCTGCTCTGGCCATTCGCCCCCGTGGAAGAGGGGTAGGCCTCACATCCGGTCCGTCTTCCTCTTCTTCCTCCGAGTCGCTGTCGTAGGCATAAGGTCCCGATCTGATCTTCTCAGCGCTGTCAAAATCTATTTTGTCTCTAGGCGCCTTTCCAATTCCGCCAAGGACTTTAACTTCATCACTCAGGTTTTCGTATATTTGCAGCGTTGTGACACTTGGCTGGGGTCCTTTATTCTCTTCGCCAACCAAAGGGTCTGCCCGACATCTTGAGACCTTTCCTGTGAGCAATTCCAAGACGGAGCGGTAGATGTGGCCCGTCACCTCGCCAAGAGCATCAGCGGCAAATTCAGCCAGTCGTTGATTGCGAAGCTCGACTAAGCATTTTTCATGATTGACTCGAACCACTACATTTGGCTTTGAAGAGAAGAGTCAGTACGACTGGTATCCTATTGTAACCATTCCCAGCTGGCTTATACTTACATTTAAGTCATGGTCATCGTCAAATGGGTCTGCAGAATGACTGGAGCCATTTTGTAACCTCCTTCGTTTCGTAGAAGGTCCAGAAAACTGGTCGAGATGCCGCTTGAGCGATTTGTTCTGATCGCGAAAGGTTTTGAAGCGATCCACAATCTGCATGTGCTGCTCTATTTTGTTCTTGCTTGCCTTTTCTCCTGGGGCCGTTTTGGTGACCTCAGCTTCGATTTCGCGATACACCTCGGCGGGGTTGCGGAAGCTCTCTGGGCGAACTGTTTCCAATATTTCTGCCTGTATCAATCGTGACAATGCCGAGTTGAGGTGGTGTTTAGATTCGATCAACCCGGAGGATGACTCATGAGATCCATTTGTATGTCCATTGGTCTTTGGAGCTCGGGAGGCGAATGCATGGGTCAGATCCGCGATTCTCGCATATCCAAGCTGCATCAAAGTCTGAACCAAATCTCTCTCTGCGTTGCCGTATTGGCTATTGATGACCTCGAGTATCCTGCCCGATCGCACGAGGTTGTAGCAGGCATCCGAGTTGGCCTCGTAGTGTGTTGCTCTCGTATCGGGGTCGGTATAGTGGTAAAGAAGATTTTGCTGAATTAAAACACCAAGACCATTTCGAAGATGTCGCGGGCCAAGTGACGTGTGCTGAACGAGCTGCGAAATTGTGCATCGGCCCTTGGTGAGGAGGGCGACCAGAATGCGCTGTTGGAAGATTTGAAGCGTCAGCCCCACGATGCCACCATGACCAGCCGCCAACAATAAGAAAATCTGAAGTGGGATGAATGGTAACTTACGGATGGAAGTTCGCCAAAAAGATCGTTGACTAGGAGAGCGCAGAGCTCTGCAGCATGTTTAGTCTGGTAGTGAGCATGTCAGCGTTTGTCCAGCGACAGGTTCGTGGACGTCCTTCGAAGGCTGGGAGGCGAGAGAACAGAACTGACAACAAGCATTGCTTTGCTCCTAGAGATGCTCTCACTATCTCTAGAGCTACCACCGAGACTACCTGGACGGCATTGAACTTTGAGATGTGATGGAAAGTGTGTCAACTGACGTTACTGCGCTAATTTGCCAGTACGTCAGGAAACGAGAGGTAAACGATTAGTGTGGAAGGTTTTGTAAAGTCGAGTCAATTGACGGATTGCGGATTCGCCAATTTTTCTTTGGTGGTGTAAGTCAGAGCCGGTGCAAGTGGGTGCAGTGGGTTGGTCGGGCACGGGCACCAGCAGACATGGAGCGAATGCAGACGGAGAGTCAGGCTGGAGAGAGACAAAGCCAGACTCGGGCTGGGGAGTCGTGGCTGGACTGTGGCGTCAAGAACTGCCCGCAGTGCTGGCGCTTTGAGCGAATTCGTCTTAGCGCCTTCCATCAGCCTCTGGGCCAAAGACTCACATGCGCCTCCCAACGCTTCGCAGGGGAGAACCAAGGCTGCGTATGTCGAGTGGCTTGGAGCTTCACCATGATTACACTTGCGTGTCTGAAGACTCCCAGATCAAGCTGCATCATGGCACTTCATATAGAAAAGCCAATGGCACTGCCACGGGATCGAGGCCAATTGCCTGCAATGAGAAAGTAAAAACAAATTGATGCCGCGACTCACACCCATACCCCATGCCGTCTACAGTCTGTGGTCCAATGTATTTGAACATATCCAAGTTTCCACTAACGCAGCTCAATATGCCTCAGCACACAAGGCGATATGCGATACCTTTCCCTGTTCAAATACTTCTGACCCCCCACTGTAGACCCTAGAGGTACCATCTTCCCGAGGAGCTTCTCTGCTGACATACATGAATATCTGACACCAACACACAGCAGAGTCGCAAGAACCGACTTAGAGGTTAGCACTTGGGCATCAACTGCGTTCCCTACTTGTATATGCGTCAGAAAGACCATTGACGACCTCGGTAGTTGGCCATGAATGCACCGAAGAGGCGTCACAACGAGGCAGAAATGCCCCGTCTACGAACCTGCCAAACTTGCTTTCACGCCAAGATCAAGTGTGTCAAGACTCAAGACTCTGGCGCATGCGATCGATGTCTCCGGCTGGATAAACAATGTGTATTTGCTCAGTCTAAACGACGGGTGGTACCACGTACTGGGTAGGCGTAGAATCTTGCGCACATGATTTCTCAACTGACATGAAATGACATTCGAAGCGCGCAGAGATTGGCTTCTGCAAATCAAGAAAGGAGTTGCTCACCAGTAGCATTGACTTCCTCGAGTCATAATACACATCTATCTCAGCGAGCGTTGGTGGGAAGAATTGACGATGAATCCCCGTGCTGTCCCCTCAGCACCGGGATCTTGGGTACTGAAGCTGCGCAGAATTTGCTTGATACTTTCTATTCCAGAATGAACCCCCATTTTCCGTTTGTTTTGGTGCCTCCGATACCAATAGAGATGCTGAATTGCCAAAAACCGGCTGTCTGCTTGGCGGTTCTGGCTGTAGCCTCCTTTGACAACGCCACCACGCAGCAGATGCTTGGAGAGCTTTTCAACAAATTGGTTACCCTTCGGATGATGGATGGCAATTTTGCGTCTCTCGAGATGCTTCAAGGGCTCCTGATTTTCTTAGCATGGTGAGTTGACAAGATGTGACGGTAGCACTAATCTGATGGAGGTGCTCATCATTCACAGGGCACAATATCAACCACGACCAAAACGGTATTCGCAACACTTGGGTCTAGCCGTCAGTATCATATCCGATTTGAGAATGGATCGACCAAAGAATACGAAATTATGGGGATTAGATTCTAAGAACGAGGATAGTGTCCACGACTGGACGCCAGATGAGGTCAGGGCGGTTGCTGGAACGTACTATTTGGCATCCAGGTTGGTAGCCTCGTCTTTACTCGAGACTCTGGATAATAACTTTCTAAAGTACGTCTGTTCTTTTGCAGAAATCTCGAAGTTTTGGGTACAGGCCTTACTACTTACAACGATGTGAGGCGCTGAGCGCCTTGCAATTGGAGCCCTCGGACAAATATTTGTCTCTAATTATTCGGATGCAACGAATGATCGAGGCAATCAGTGATACTATGGCTGGGGAGCCCGAATCCAGTTATTTACCACCGCCGGGATTAAGGATAGAAGAACTGGCAAATGAGTTGACAACGGTGAAGGCAGCTATATCCTTCCCGCTGAGCGAAAATCGTAAGTTTCGGCCTGATAATCTGAAAAGTGAAAAAATGCCGCTAATTCGCAATCTTTTAGGAATTTTGTCACTGCAAGTACACATAGCGGAGCTGCTCCTCGGCCAGTCAGGACCAGGCGAAAGCCTTTTCGGACTTGACAAGCTCCAGGAAGGTCGTGTTTCCTACGACAACCCTCATGAATTCCTACAGTGGTTGTCAGGTAGTATCTTCGCCGTGAAGTCCATAGTCAATATCTCTCTTGCACTTCCTGTAGGAGACGAGGCCATAATCACGAATATGGAGTGGATTGCACTCTATTGCGGACTTTCTCTTGCAACAAGGCTAGATATTGTGGCAACACATCCAAACATTTGCCAACAGACGAAGCAGCTGAGGCAGTTTACCGATATGGCTCACGTTTTGCGCCAAACAATACTGCGATTGGAGTCGGCTTCAGTTTCGATTAAGGATCCCGGTGGTGAGAACAATGTGTTTTTGCACCTCGCAAAACGAGCAAAGTTCTTGGAAACCTGGTACCTTGGCCGACTAGCGCAGTATGCAACCACTACAAGTAGAATCAACTCGTCGGCTATAAGAGACTACGCGCCAACTTTGGATCCAAATATGGGCTGCTTGGACACGGAGACGAATAGTGGAACTAATGGCCACCATATTTCGGACATGCTTGCAAGTCTGCAGGCAGAATATGATTTTGGCAGCTTTACTTTTGCACTGCCCGGCCCTTTTGATCTCTAATGGAGACTTTGGCGAGACTTCTCGTGGTGGCTTGAGAAAATGATCAGCCAATGTCTCACCATCGCAGTAGGATATGATATGGTGCCACTTGGAATGGACATTGTTTGTAAAATTAGGACGTCTTCATCTTTGAGAGCTGTTGAGGATGTACCAAGGTCCGTTCATAACGCAAGGTGGGCTCCATATCGTAGTCAAGGAGGTGTTGGGATGCATCAACTCTAGCTGAGAGACCGGTTCATTCGTGCCACTCAAGAACCATCTCTGGAACAAACGCAGTCATACGGTTGGTGACGTGCCATGCAGAATTCTGTGAGCAGGTTGGGGGAGCTTCGAATACCACTGAAATTTATTCCAATTAGACCATCCCCAAGAATATATTTGCACAATAAGTACTGCGCCGCCATATTGGGATGTTGAAAATGATCAATTGTTCCTTCATCATGTGAATATGCTGGTTGTGGTGTAGGGTGAGTTGCAATCGCGGAATGGTCATCGACGAGGTACCCGCTTCAAGCTTCAACAACCAGTTGGATGCCGGGAGTTGATCATCCAATCACGTGATCCCCAATCCTCCCCCGAGGCCGAAAATTAGACGGGAGCTGGTTCGTCGAACGAACGAGGCACTTCTTTTTGAGATCCAATTGCTTCACCACGACGGCCGAAGGATACCCAATCGCCTACGCCCTCACGCTCGACAATGATCTCGAGATCGTCTCTCGCGCAAACCGCGCAGCAGGCCGTCCGTCGGTCCTGCAGCGTCCAGCCCTTGCAGCGCCGCGGTTTTGCTGCCGCTGCCTCGACGGGAGCCTTCGAGACGGCGGATGTGTCCGGGTTGAAGGTTGCTTCAAGGGATGCTCACGGTCCTACTACCAAGCTTGCGGTTGTTGCCAAGGCTGGTACTCGATACCAGCCTCTGCCTGGTTTGACCGTTGGTCTTGAGGAGTTTGCTTTCAAGGCAAGTCTGCCCGCGATGACTTGATACCCGCGGCTAAAAAAAAACACCTGAGCTAATTTGCCGCTGTTTCTAGAACACCCAACGACGATCTGCCCTCCGCATTACTCGCGAGTCCGAACTTCTTGGTGGCCAATTGAATGCCTCACATACCCGAGAAGCCCTCGTCCTCGAGGCCAGCTTCCTCCGGGAAGATCTGCCTTACTTTGCCGAGCTTCTGGCCGAAGTGGTCTCAATGACCAAGTACACCAGTGAGATATTGCCAGGCCGAATTGGGACTGGAACGAGGCGAACTAACATCAATTGTAGCCCACGAATTCCACGAAGATGTCGAGCGAGTTCTTCACATTAAGCAAGCCGCCCTCAATGCCAACGTTTCTGCCCTCGCCCTGGACAACGCTCACGCCGTCGCCTTCCACAATGGCCTTGGTGCTTCCGTTTACCCCTCGTCCTCTTCGCCCGTTCAGAAGTATCTGAACGAGGAGTACATCGCTAGCTACGCCGATGTCGTTTACTCTAAGCCCAACATTGCCATTGTCGCCGATGGTGCCTCTACTGATACCCTGACCAACTGGGTCGGCCAGTTCTTCAAGGATGTGCCCGCCGCTTCCCAGAGCGGCCAGAGCCTCAAGACTGAGGCTTCCAAATACTATGGTGGCGAGCAGCGAACCAGCCACCCCGGTGGTAACTCCATGGTCATTGCCTTCCCCGGATCTGATGCCGCCGGCTCCAAGCCCGAGATTGCCGTTTTGGCCGCTCTGCTTGGTGGCCAGCCCACCATCAAGTGGGCTCCTGGCTTCAGCCTTCTCTCCAAGGCTACTGCTGGAGTGTCTGGTCTCTCTGTCTCCGCTTCTAGCTTGGCTTACTCTGACGCTGGTCTCCTGACTGTCCAACTGTCTGGTACTGCCGCCTCTGTCCGCAAGGGTGCTGAGGAGACTGCCAAGGCTCTGAAGAGCATCGCCGACGGCACTGTTGGCAAGGATGATATCACCAAGGCCGTTGCCAACGCCAAGTTCAACATTCTCGAGAAGGCTCAGCTGCGCTCCCCCAGCCTTCTGCAAGCCGGCTCTGGCCTCGTGAACAGCGGCAAGGCTACTGACTTGGCTGCTCTGGCTAAGGGTATTGATGGTGTTACTGCCGACAAGTTGAAGACTGTAAGTTGCCTCACCTTGCCGATTACTCCTTGTATCGTCACTTGGGATCGAAAGCTAACTCATTGCTGCAACAGACTGCCAAGGCCCTCCTGGATGGCAAGGCCACTGTTTCCACGGTTGGTGATTTGTTTGTGCTGCCATATGCTGAGGAGATTGGCCTTCGGGTATAAAAGGAGTATTATAACGGCGGAAAAAGCTTGGGAAGAGCCTGTACCAACAGTTTTAAAGTCGTCTAGAATGGGTGGGCCGGGGCTGCCATGTTTGTGAATATCTGTAGTAGAAATCCCCTTTGTTCACATAGCGTTCCAGCAAGTTTGTCCGGTGTTGGAGTGAGAGTGACAGTGAACACAGCCTGAACGATTGCCAGGCCATTGGGTTTTGCGTGTATGCTGACACGTTTACCGCCAAGCGTAACCGTCCACAAGTATCATCCACGTTGTCTGTGTGACTACCTACCTAGGTACCTAGGTATGCAATACTGGCCGAACAAGTTTTAGGCTTCCCATGACTGCCAGAGAAACCCGATGGGTTGCGTGATTCGGTTTCAAAGCAGCGGGTGAGCATAGTCGAGCTCTATTGCGTCTGGGAGGCCTGCGAGTAAAGTTAATCGCTTATTATGACTATTGTAAGCTTATCGTCTTTTTCATATCCTCTCTACGGGATGGAGAAAAGTAAAATTGAACTGAGTTTCCAAGCCTGAACTCCTGAATTCTGTGCAGTGATAGTGGCGATCAATTGCACAGGTGGATTGAAGCGATGTTCAGGGTCTCGGCTGTGAAGTAAGGCTCTATTGTTATCCCGGTCTTGTGTAAGACCACGAGTCACTGGCTCACTGTGCAGGTCATGTTGGGTACATTGACGGCACACGGCACGGGAACAATGCGCAGCAACAAGGACATGGGACAAGCAAACCAAAAAGAAACTGGCGCAGCTGTGGCTTCCATGACAATGCAGCAGAGAGCCAAAAAAATTGGGTTTCCCCTTAAAGTTTTACTCCGCTTCTGCGATTGA
Source organism: Pochonia chlamydosporia 170 (assembly GCF_001653235.2). Taxonomy (NCBI): domain Eukaryota; kingdom Fungi; phylum Ascomycota; class Sordariomycetes; order Hypocreales; family Clavicipitaceae; genus Pochonia; species Pochonia chlamydosporia. The sequence continues at coordinate 7,038,586 of NC_035790.1, forward strand.
CGGTTAGCAAAAGTAAGTAGAGCTGAGGTCCATTCATGCGACGTATATTTTTCTTTGGTCTGTCTCTGTCCCTCCATTAGCAAACTGCACGGAAGGAGTTTGGGCAGCCGGTGAGCATTGACGTGCAATTTGTTGGAGGGTCCTGCCAAAATAAGGGGTACATGGAGCACCTAGAGTCAATTAGTGTGAAATTTGACATCACACTGTATGAAAGAGTATCGCCAAACTTTGCATAAGCCTAGTGAAACTTTATTCGTACAGTGCCAGGGTCTCTTGAGTGAAACCAAACACAGTGTCTCATGTCCGTTCTGGTCTTGCCGGCGTACTTGAGCAATGTACTCCGTATTTCTTCCCCTAAAGTTACCTAGTACCAGACCCCCTCAAGCGTCCGGTGTCCTGACAGAATTCTGGTCTGGCCATCTGGCTTGCGGCCCACAAGCGCCTCATTGTAGTTTGGGCAAGTGTGACAGGGTACGGGAAAACAAAGCCTCATCACCAACCTCCACTGCTCGTGCCAGAGAACTTCTCCCTTTCTCGGCTTCCATTTTCCATCTCTCCATGCTCTCCTTGCCCATTGTGTGGCAGTCATAGCACCGTCGAGCTGGACGGCACGCCGGAGATCCTCCCTCCTACCTTCCTGTCCTTCGCTTTCCCTCAAGGTAAGCCTCACGACCTCCTCTCGTGGCCGCTCGTCCCCCCCGTGCTGCGCCAACCTCGTCCAGCACTGTTCGCTCGCTTCCTTTATTCTCAATCACCACAAGGCCTTTGAGTCTACCGAACACCACGTCCGCTGTTCGGCAGTCTTTGTGTCATTCGTTTGCTAATTTCTTCCATAACAGAAGCGGGGAGAGTCGTTGACAGCGAACTTTTTTTTTTTCCTTTTTGTTTCAGCTCGTTCGACCCTGAGCTAAAACCTCATCTTTGATTCCGAGTTCGCGTGACACAGAGGTTCTTCATCGTCATCGCAAGGTTCGTACACAATGTTTCATGGCGATTGAGAATTTGGTTGACTCTCCCTGAACACTGATCCCGTTGGCTTCGCAACATATCTGTGATCGAATTCAGCTCAGTGGGCGATCCACAAACTGAATCTTGTCCCACCATCCTGATCTCCCCTATTGACATTGCGATCCGAACCATCACCAGCCAAAAATCTTCCACGGTTACGTACTAACCCTTCAGCTTTTTGCCCATCTAGTAGGACGTCCTCTCATTAACCTTTCGAACAATACCGTCGGGCACGATACGGTCCCGAAACACTCGCCTTCTCGGCACGAGCTGGCGATTTGTTGGATGCAGCGCCGAGACCATCCACATCTGACAGTTCTGAACTTCTATTAGCGATTGGAGCGTTTTTCTTTTCTTTCTCGAGATGCCTGTCCCCAAGAAAGAAGGCACGCCGAGCGGAGGCGGTGCCGCCAGAGCCGACGGCCGGGGTCAAAATGGTATGCCGGATGTCGATCCTCAATCATTAGACAGGCACTGACATAAGTGTGAACAGGCAATAGATCAAACTTTCGAACCGATGCAGCTATATCAAACAGCCGTTTTGGGAACGAGCGCACCTTGCAGCCCTGGGTTCCCGATGCTGCTGATGGTGTGGACGGCAGTCTAGAGGCCACCTCCACCTCCAGCAGTATGCCCTGGGATCAATTTGCTGCAAACGAGAAACTCTTTGGCCTGAAGACTGATTACGACGAGAATATCTATACCACTGCTATCAACAAGACACACCCTCAGTATCGGGAAAGAATGGCTGCTGCCGACAGAAAGGCCAAAGAAATAGAGCGCAGTGTAGCAACCACGGCTCATGTTGCGGAAGAACGTGTCATGGATTATGTTGGAGGTGGTGCCTCGGAGGAGAATGAAGAAGACAAGTATGTTTTATGCACTTCTGGTGCTTGAAGATGCCTTCGCTGACTCGTATGACTATAGGTATAGTGGTGTACGCCGCCAGGACTTTCCTCCACTCTCCGGGGCTGGCCGAGAGAACCGTTACACGCCCCCTGCCAAACGTGCACCCACGTCGCAGTCGACTGTGAAAGGTGCACCTGTTGATCCAGCGATCATATCCTCACAGCTCAAGGCTCCTGCTAAAAGACAAGCTGCGTCGACGGAGCAGTCACGACCTCAGTCTTCGGAGGCGATTAAGAATGGCGTTGCTGGCAAAGCAGAGACTCCGAAGTCGTCTACACCCAAGCCCGTGGAAGAGAAGCCCAGTGATTCTAAGGCAGCAACCCCGCCTAATACCACTTCGGAATCCAAAACGCCTGAATCCAAGCCTTCGGAGAAGACGACCGCAGCCGGTCCATCCTCTGCATCGTCCTCCCGTAACACGTCTTCTCAGCCAAAGGAGGCAACGCCAAGCGCAACATCCACCGTCGAACGTGACGTATTAAAGGAATTTAAGAGCTTTGCGTCTCAGCAGCGTCTCAATGCAGAAAAGGCTAGGACCAACAAGGCCCGTGCCGATAAGGAGGTCAAGTTGACAGAATTGAAGAAGTTCGCAAGTAGCTTTAAGCTGACAACTCCCGTACCCACGGATCTGGTGTCAATTATCGCAAAGGACCCAGCAAAGCAGAAAGAAATCCAGGCAAAGGCTATGAAGAATGCCGAGGAGATGTCCAAGTCCAAGTCGGATTCGGCGGCGAAAGACAAGAGCCAGTCTACCAAGGAGGCGGCGACCACGAAAGCGTCTGATGTCCACAATCCTGCCAATACAGGTGATAGCCGTGCTACAAGAACAGTCCCCGTACCACAGGTGTCTGGGCCTACAGGCAACGGTAATAGACACGCCGGACCTCGCCAGCAATTTCCACAGCAGCCATATCATCCCCAGCCATATCGAAACAACCGCGGTGGCCCGCAACACACCACTTCCCAGCAGCCGACCGGAAACTTGGCACAAAGACTTCGTCATGTGGAACAGCAAAGGTACTCGCAGCCGCCTCCCCCAGCACAGCACACTCCAGGCCATGAGATGCGCGCTCCCCCTACTGGTCCCGCCAGCAATGCGGATTCTGGCTTCAACAGGCGATTGAGCGGAGCTCCTGGACAGATGGGCGCCAAGTTGAACCCTAACAGCCATGAATTCAGACCTAGCCCTTTTGCAGCCGCTTTCAATCCCAACAGCCACACCAGTGCAGGTTCTAGCCCACGCACCTCGGTCAACAACGTCACTGACAGCCCCGGCCCTGTGGCACCGCAGACCTCCATCATTCGCCGTAAGACGAAAGCTGTGGATGTCAATAAATGCTCGATTTTGTCGCATATCAAGACCTTGGCGCCGCCTCAAGGACGTAACTGGGACGACAACGGCGGTCTACGGCCCTCATACGACACTCTGCCAACGTGGCGACAGCTACAAGACGATGAAAAACCTGATTCAACCATGCATCTTACATATAAAGAGTACCTCGAGCGACAGCCTTTCAACGGGCCCTCCGCAGCGACTCCAAATCCCACGCATGTCGTTCCACAGATGGCGCACCAGCACCAACTTCCATTTCATCTTCAGCACGGCGCCCATAACGTGCCAACTCGGCAGTCACCGCACATGGCACCGATGCAAATGCACACGCCACAACATGGGCCTGTACCGCATCCGCCGTACGGCTCTGACGAACACAGGATGATGCACTCCAATTCAGCCCAGTCGTTTGCTTCTCCTCGCATGGGTCAACTTCCAGTTGCATATCCTGGCCAGGGCCCGTATCAACAGCCAGTTTTCGTTGCCCCAACTAATCCCCAAATGGGACAATATCGCAGTTTCTCCAACAATCCTCACTACGTACCACCGCAACAAGGTCACATGGGTGGCCCGATGATGATGCAGCACCAGTTCATTCATGGCCCTCAAGGGATGGTTACGCCTCAGATGATGTATCATGGCGCTCATCCGCAATACATGCCACCTACTGGACCACCGCAGCCAGTTCCAGGTGGTAATGGGTATCCAAGCCCGGGACGCCCCGCTGCAGCTCTCATGATGCATCAAGGCTCTCAGCAGGGCCAGCCTGTCTACGGCATGAGCCCCAATGTGCAGTACAACCAACCTGCATATGGTCCGGGTCAACCTAGCGGGCCTGGTCAGTGATGACATCTTCTACCTTGCACCTTTTTTATGTTAAAACGTGGCGTGGCATTGCTGGCCGACCTTAACCTAGTCAAAGGCTACCACGGCTATGTGTAGTATGGGTCTACTGTCACCTTTTGAGCGACGGGAGACGGAAACGCCAGCCGTTATTGCCGAAAGGCATGGGCCGACTAGGTTAAGAGTTATCATTGGTTACAGTCAGATTTTACTGGAAGATCAGTTGGCCGGCATGATGCTATCGGCTACTACATCTGACGGACTTGCCATATGATAACACAAACAAATTTTGTTAGGTGTTGCACCAGCTATGTATGCAGCAGCAACTACTGCGTCTTAGGGAATGTTTATCACAATCCAGACGCCATTATTTTCATCTTTTATCTCAACTCTGGATTGCATGTGATGGGGGAGGCACTTTCCGATGAATCATATATTTTTTTTGGTTGCGATATGGATCATTGGTATGGGCCGTCGTTGGGGGTGTGGATGATGTATCTTGCCTACTTTTGGGTAGAGCAGCTTGTTATCCGAAGACCCGGTGGTTTAACAGCTTCGCAATGGCCGGTTTTCTCCTTTATATTCAAAACGCCTGAGAACCACCTTGTGATTGCACACTGTGGCGGTTACTGACTCCCTTGTACGTCTATGATGCAATGGAGCTTTGGTCTTGGACAATGGGCTGCGGAGGTTAGGTTGGGCTGGGTGAGGGTGAGGGTGAGGGTGAGGTCGAGAGTGATGTTGGGGGTCAAATGAACACTCATGGCTCACTCGACTATTGATTTTTGTACCAGAAGCATATCTTACTGGGCCAGCATTGGAGCCGAGCGTCGAGGAGCGAGCGACGCTGAACATGGGAGATATCAGCTTCTGTGGTCGTTGACAGGGCCTCGGACAGTTCGTTGTATGGAGAGGATAGCGAGCATGGCATGGAGTGGTTGATGGCTTTGGTATCAGATAGCCGGAGCAGTAGATAGTAGTTGTACAGTGAAGAGAATAAAGTCACATGAGACTCTGAAGCAAAGCCTACGCAAAGCATACACTCAATTTTGGTCAAGTACGGTAAAGAACTATCCATTTGATATGACGGCTGGGTATGCGGAAGTTACGTTACCGCCCAGACCTTGGCCCAGCCAGCTAGCACCTGGCTGGTCAGACTAGAGGTTAGTGTGCATTGGAGTACCAGATTCTCAGTCTCCAACATTCCGGGGTAAGTAGTAAGGACCTACCTGTTCGGTAGTTGGGCTGGCACGAGACGAGTTGCCGACAGGACAAAGGATGTGGGGAAGACTTCGGTTTTGTCCACAAAGATTGCGATGAAGCGTGGTGAGCCAGGTTGTAGACAAGGCTCTTGAGTGCTTGGGTTCTTGGCTGAGTTCCAAGTTGGCTGTGACTGGGATAACGGACTATTGTGGCTGAAGGAGGTTACAATAAGCTGCAGGACCAAAGTTGGCGCTACGGGACTGTAATTTATCCTGAAGGATGGGAAGAAAAAGGACACTAACCGGGGGAAGTGGCAGTTTCATTCCATGATGGGGCGCCAATCATAACTATATCAAGCAAATAGTCCGTTTAGTTGTCGCTTTGGTGTTTTGCTGGTGCACAACGAAAGCGGGCATCTGTTGCATCGGGCCGCTTGCATTCGAAAGAAGCCATAGAGCCAGACATACATGAACTTGAGCTCCAAATAGGAAATCGGTTCACTAGCCACAGAAACAGCGGCGTCAGGAACAGGTGCGTGGGGGCTAGCAGCGATTCAAAGTCGCTTTTGTTGCTGCCCTCTTGGGACATGATTTACATGGAATGAATGGATGATGCATGGATGTCTGGTCCTGTGCTAGATTGAGGGCATGTCAGGTCGACATGGGGACGGGGGGAGGCGACGTTGCAGTACATACAGCTGGCCACGGTATGGCGCCTGCAAGGAGAAACTGAGATGAAGACTCTGGGGATGTATAATTGATTGGGGTGATTGCGGTTATCGTGGATATATCGTCTGCGGAGGGCGTCCTCGAATACTGACGCCGAAAATGCGCTGCTCGTCGCTGATGTTGCTCGTGAGCCAATATATGGTAATTTAGATTAGATGAAGAGACTGACACGAAATACGGGCGTCCTATCAAGTGATTCGTGTAAAAATATCCCTCATCCAGAAACAGGCGGATAGATTAAATGATGTGTGCGGAGAATATTGAGTATATTTTGGATTGTATTGGCCCGCGGATGTTTTTCCTCAACTGACAACCTTGATGCCGGCCCTAAATGATCCGCAGATGATGCCAACACACGCGGAGAGGTTGGACGACGAAGTGCCTTATACTACAATGAAGTGTCAAAGTTGGTTCGTGCTTCGCGTACCCCGGCGGGATGGGAGACGTGGAGGACAGGCTTGAGGGCTTGGTTCACGAGGTTGGTTTAGAGTCGGAGAGATGCTATGCGGGGTCTTGGTGATTTTAGTGTCGCTGACAAGACGAGGAGGGACGATGTGTTGCATGAAGATTAATAGTGCTATCATCGAATGCTTGGCAAGATTGTTTGTGGTTTGTGATTTCAGGCTTGAAATCTTGGAAGTGTCTTGTGACAGACGATATGGCAGGAGCGATGCAGACTGGAGGCGGACATAACAACTTGGAACCTTGGAACCAAGTTTGGTGTGCTTCTGGTGCCTGGATTTCTGCTGGTGGCTGCAGAAAGCGGCTCCTTCGACTACTCGATTGGGTCCTGGGCTTGGAGACTTGGACAACCCCAGACATCCGGCCTTGATTCCAGCCCAAAGTGGGCATTCGCGCTGAAGGAAGGAGCTTGTTGATAGCTAGCTCCTGCCAGACCATGCATGCAGACAAGCAGCATGAAAATGACGATCTTGGAGACGAACCATCGAAGAATCCCGGCTCCTGCATCCACAAACCGACCAACTGTCATGCTCAGGGCTGTGTAACCATCTCCAATTAGCGAGCATCTTTTGTCTTCGGCGCACCTATACACATCTCCAGCATAATGTTTGTTGAAACAGTGTCAAACACTATTCTGGCTTGATCGTGTCACCATCGTTGCACAAGTCATCAGGCTCGGATTAAACAACTATCATCTCATCATGACACTTTGAATCATCACCGGTTGTGAGGACACACTGGGCAAACGACGAAAGCTAGTGGAGACTAGCACAGGGGTAACTTATACAGGTATGCTTCAAGTTGCATTCCGTGTGGCCCTGGGTTGATGTTGCATAAGAATAGGATGGTGTTGTTGGTCAAGTGAGTAGTCGTTAACCATCGACACTAGATGGAAGATCCACACGCCTCACAAGAAGAGCTACACCCCTTTCTCGTCAAGACTCAAGAGTATCAGTTGCCATTTAGCTGCTTGAAGAACTACCTAGGTAGTTCCTGGGTTGCCACTGGGGTAGTTATCTGCTTGACAAGCTCCGTTCGCGCTTCGGAATTCTGCGGCCGGGGTCGGCGGCAGCTCTAACATGCTGTTACGGGCAACTTTTCTCCGTCGGACCTGGGAGGACTCGCAGTATCTGCTGGTTGATGGTGATTTTGTGCGTGGGGGTGGGAGGACGACGACAATGACCTAACGTTACGTGCCTAAACCAGCTGTCTATTGTCCATCATGGGTGCGAATAGGAGTTGTGATTCAATTGTTCGGGATGGCACACACACACGACTTAGACTATATGCCCTTGCTCATACACATTCACAGGGTGAATGAATATAAATTTCGACTCATCTCCCTTGAAGATGGAAGGAAACATCTCTCTCATCTCATCATTCACAGCTCCTGCACATAGAAACTCAGGGTCTTTGATAGACTCTACCTTCTCTCTTCTTGTCTACATACTTTTTTGCATCCTAGTCACAACGAGCTAGTATCTCTTGTTCTTCGGAATCAACCTTCCTTCAAAACACACATCTTTCTACAACAGAAACAACATCTCAAAGCCAGTCAACATGAAGACCTTCGCCGCTGCAACCGCTGCCATCATCGGCCTTGCATCCTTCGGATCAGCTCATATGGAGATGAAGGACCCTCCTCCATTCCGCTCCAAGTTTAACAAGTTCACCACCGACATTGACTACAGCATGACCTCGCCCCTCTCGGCCAGCGGCTCCGACTTTCCTTGCAAGGGATACCATAAGCTCGCTGGCACTCCTCAGGGCCAGTCGGTCGTCACTTGGACCCCAGGCCAGTCTTACAAGATGACCATCACCGGCGGCACTCCCCACAATGGAGGCAGTTGCCAAGCCTCTCTGTCCTTTGACGGCGGCAACAGCTGGAAAGTCATACATTCTTACATTGGTAACTGCCCTGTCATGGGTGACTCGAGCTACAACTTTGCTCTGCCCAACGATACCCCGGCCGGTAAGGCCCTCTTCGCCTGGTCCTGGTTCAACCAGGTTGGCAACCGCGAGATGTACATGAACTGCGCTGCGGTTACCATCGCGGGACGTAACAGCGCGAAGATTCGCAAGGCCCGTGGTGTTTCCGACTCCATCAGCAGCCGCCCTGCCATGTTTGTTGCCAACGTTGGCAATGGGTGCTCGACCGTCGAGGGCAAGGACTTGCTGTTCCCCAAGCCTGGTCCCGATGTCAATGTGAACTCGCAGAAGACTGCTGGTCCCGTTGGAAACTGCGCCAAGTAGGATTTGACGCTGTCTAGCATCGCGACCGAGACGGGAACCGCTACAAGCAGCTCCAGTGAACCTTCGACCTTGCCTTACGAACCGGTTGATGCTACATCAGCCGCGGGCATCGCGAATGTCCAGACATCTCCAAGTGCAACTGCTGCGGTGGATGGTGAGGGAAGTGGAGGATCTTGTGGTGGGCATTGAGGACTAATCAGACATCTATGGGAATTTAGACTCGCAGGCGAGCGTCATCATGGCCGGAGACAGAGCCATTCCGAATGCATACTATTGTTTGGAGGAGAAGCATGCATTTTTTGTAGATTTGAGAGGAATGCCGCGGGTGTTTTTCGTTTGTTATACAGAAATTGATTTTGTTGTTCTGTATTCCGTTCCATTACGTGATTTTCTTGTCATGGGAGTGAATTTGTTGTCGTAACGCAGATGGGCTTGTATTCCGTTTGCATTTCTGAGCCAATATACTAACACAAACTAGGATGTGTGAGTATATACTTGGATGTGGCGAAAACTTTCAATACAGACTGTAGACTAGACACAGGTTTAGTTTGCATTCACTACCCTCCAATTTGTGTTCATACATTAGTAGAAGGTGAATGTGTGATGAGCACCGGAATACAGATTGCTCATCGTAGGTATCGTGTAAGTTTAGTCCGGCAAGTAAACTGCCCTGGTCTAGGTTGTTAGGGTAGGCGTAAATAACCCCACGGGCCTGACAACACGATAGCAAGTCGGAATAGAGGTACGTAATGTTGGATTTCTATTAAGTTGCCTCAAATAGGAGAAATTTCAATCGTCTTCACAATACGTATTCTTGGTAGTATTGTATCTAGTTTAGGTGAAGTGGCGTAATTACGATTGCTCGAGATACTAGTACACTTGGAACAAATGTAAGTGAAACCCGCAATTGTACAGACATAATCAGAGTGACATAATGTGAATCGGATTTAGGCATGGGAATCAATACTTCCCTCCGCGGTGGATTTGACACAATCATACAAACACAGTCCCTGATCATAAGTATTTGACCACAGAGAATGGATTAGTCGCCTCAAGGTGGGCAAATACACCTCCCACTGTATCGTTAGGTTCCCAGCATGGCAACGGTCATGCTCGCATGGATATAAACCGGGCCACAAGTGTGCACGCATTGTCACCGAGATCTGGAAATACTACACCACAGCATAAGAGGGCGAGGAAAGTTGGGCTGTCTGTCATTCGGGCGGGCGTTGGACTTGCGAGTGTTCTTTTGCAGTTGAGATGACGAAGCCGAGGCTGATGTCGTGCCTGGTGGCTGGGCCAACTTTCGCCGCCGAGGCAGTGCTTGGGCGTTGGCCATTTTCTCGACACCGTGGAGGGCCAACAATAAGTCAGGCCATTGTGTACGGAGTATGGCAGCATGAGATGAGGCCTCTGGCAAATGCTAGTTTGCGAAAGTTCTGATTGGAGGCCTTGGGTTGTATTTCTAAAGTCTCGCGATGCTGGGACTTCAGAGATTCATGCAGGGTACAATCGGCTCTGCCCAACGATGAAAGGTTTGCTGTTGATGCCAGTATGAACAAACGTTTGAGCCCGATGGTCGCGCAGATTTGGCCTTGTCACGGTCTGGCCGGGTCTGATGAGGTGTCTCGTGCCATGCATTTCCTTGGTCTCTTTGAGGACCCCAAATGTTCGATGAGACTTTGACTGAATGAATGGTGCCGAAGGAACATTGAAGTTTGCGAGGCCGCCAATTGGCAACCTTGGTTGGGCAGACCAGCCCCGCCACCTTGGCTGCTGGACTTGTGCTTGCGGACATCGGGAAGGAGCGACTGAGAGATGGGGTCTGGCATTCGCAATAGCAGACAATAGCTTCTAAGTTCCTAAAGTTAGCAACAAAGGATCGATAGACAAGCCGGCGATTGCGGTAGACGGGACTTGGTTGTGTACCTATCGAGAATCATGATCGCTACGGAGTACAAGTACCGCAGTTGATGTTGAGTCTGGCCTGCATGCACAAGAGCCGCGAAAAATAAACAAACAGCTTATACCATACGAAAAACTGCAAACTAGAACCGGGAGAATGGAAGGCTGCCATCGCTTCCACCCAGACTTGGCGACGAACAGAGCCTCGACCCCCTCCACCGGCAGATGCCACCAGACCAGGCCAGACTGGCACGGGCTTTGAGTTGAGACTTTCCATGTCTCTCTCTCTAAAGTCTGGTGGTCTGGTCCAGCCCAGTCCAGTCCAAGTCCAGTCGCAAGTACATGACCACATGGAGTACCACATGGAGTACATGCGGGCTGCCGCTCCCAACTCCAACCAGACCAGACCAGACTCCATGTAGAGCATTGAACTTAGACAATCTGGTCGCCATATATCGTCGACGCAGCCAGCGCCTTCCCCCACCACCCCAACTTTCCTCAACAACATCAAGCAAAACTGCTTGCGCTGTTTCACTCGCTCTCAATTCTTCCTCTTTGACCCCCGTCTGGGACACTTGGCCCCCTTCGTCTCCCGTCGTTGCCTTTGTTTCCCCCCAATCTCTCTCTCCTCACCTCGCTTCCCTCGTCCATCAGATCTCGACCAAAGCACTACCACTACCACCGCAGCCAGCACCAACCATGGCCGGCCCAACTTCGCCGAGCAGCGATGGTCCCTCGTTTGCCCCTCCTCAACTCCCACCCGGCTGGATCGCGCAATGGGATGGCGCCAGCAAAAAGTATTACTACGTTCAACTCGCTACCGGCGTATCGCAATGGGACATTCCCACGCAAGCTGCAAAGACTGGCACCACGCCTGGCCAGGCTGTCGAACATCCTTACGGTACCCCGCCGCCCGAGCTCATCACCCATCCCGATGGATCGCAGACTGTCAAACACCCCGACGGCACCCTGGAGCCGATAATGGCCGACGGAACGAGAGGTGTTGATGGACCAGCCGGCGATCGAGGCCTTGGTGTAAGTAAACAGATTTTATCTAGCTCTGCGCAGAATAAGCCTCTGGGCCGTTGGCCACTGTGCCGTCGACTTGGCATTTGGCCTGTGTCGTACAGCGAATGGCACTTGGCAACAAAATTGGTACAATGCTAACAAAAATCGGATTCTTCCACGATAGACTATGGCTATGAATGCAATTCTTGGCGGTAAGAAGCAATCATCGGGCGGCTCAGGCATCGGAGGGCTGGCCAGCCAGTTTCTCAGTAGCGGTAGCGGAGGCGGCAGTGGTGGCCACAGCAGCGGTGGAAGCGGCATAGCTGGAAAGCTGGCCGGACAGCTTGCATCAAATTTGTTTTCGCCTTCAGACAAACCCGCACCACCTCAAAATTATCACGGAGGTCAGAATACTCATAAGCCCAGCCACCAAGGCGGCATCGCTGGCGCAGTGTTTGGTGGCGTTGCACACATGTTTGGCGGGAAAGAGTCTTCTGGCGTAAGATTTGACCCCTTTTCCTATGCATGAGGCGGACATGCGGCGAATTTCAGAGCATGTTTACTGACACCGGATATTATAGAACCAAAATTTCGGATACTCCAACACCGGTGCTGGATCATACTCTGGCGGTGATGCGCCGACTTATCATCCTCCTGGCGGCAGCCATTCTTCAGCGGCTCCTCCTCCTCCTTCTTCGTCCCACCCGAGTTCGACCTCGAATCAACAACACCAGCAGAGCCAAGGATCTCCGGGCCAGCACGGCCAAGGCAGTCAACCTCATGGATCGCAGTCTTATCCTCCTCCTCCCCCGCCTCCCCAAGGCCACTCGCCTCACCAACAATCGGGTTATCAGAGCCAAGCACCCCCACATGATACCTACCAAGGAGCTTCTTTCCCAGGCCAGCAGCACCATAATCAACCATCGTACGGTCAATCCTATCCGAATAGCTCAGCGACTCCTGGTGGACAGTACGGCGGGCATCAAAGTGGACAGCACGGCGGCCAACATGGCGGCCAACATGGCGGCCAAGGGGGATATCCGAGTGGTCAACCAAACTACGGTGGTCAGCAGCATCAAGGCTATGGTCAACCTCCAAACCAAGGAGGTGGTTATAATCAGCAGTATGGCGGCGGCAACCAACCGTACCAAGGGAATCAACAGTACCAGAGTGGCCACTACTGAGGCAATGGCACTATCCAGAATTTCTGAGTCCCATCAATTGCTTGGTTCGCCTAGTAACCATGGGGAGTATGGGGTGGAATTAGTGACTCGCAGTTTGTCTTGTTTGACAGCGGACATAATGACAAAAAGGAGAGTACGGAGAAGGCATCTCTTTTGACTTTGCATAGGATTCGAGTTTTGGCGAAGAGGGCAATGGTAGACAGGAAACGAGTAACGACGGGTTTTTAAATGTTCTTTGCATGGATGTGTGAGCTTTTTGTATCTAGAATTGCACATTGGTCTTTTTTCATGATTCCAGTTCCCTTATACCCGGAACGTTTGTCGAAAAACGGAACAAAAAACACAAAGTGGTCACCGAACAGTATGTGCCATGATGTCTCAAATAGGGGGAAGCCACTCAATTCCGTTTCTTGGCTGGGAGTTCCGCCGTACCAGCTGCAGCTCGCAAGCCGGATGCCACCCATCGCGCCATAATCCAGGTCATGATGCCGAGCAAACCAAGATAACCTACAGTTGGCAGTAGAGACTCTGGCAGGACGTTGAAAAGGAATGGGTCGAGAATGAGATCGACCAGGACAGGTGAAGGGTTGGCCATCAGCTCCTTGTTGTCGGTGAAGTAGTCGGCTGCGGAGTGAATTTCGACCAACAGCGAGGGGCTCTTTGGAAGTTTGGTAGTCTTCCTCGTGCCTTGGTCATGTTGCAGTGATGCTACATAGGTGTTGAGAGACTGAAGTAGTTTGGGATTCTCTAGGACCCTGTCCGGGGTATATGCTTCCATGTCGAAGCGAGTTGGTTCCTGGTTGAGAGTATGAGCTCGGACCACGCATAATCCATCTACTTTGTTCATGTGGAATAGAATAACAGTCTCCAGTGTACTTACCAGTGCTGACCAGCAGACTCTCAGCTCGTACCTCTGATTCTCAGTCAGGTTGGTAAGAAGAAGCCATGATGATTGTCCTCGAAAATCTGTCTGCTCGGATGCAAAAATGCGACTCAAGTTTGTTCGAACGGATAAGTCATCATGTGTCAAGGTGTTGATGTTGAGTGACTCGAGGGTAGGGTTGGTGGTAGCCTTGACGGAAGGGGCAGAAGGGCCAGTGAAGATGACCTTTTCAACATTTCCGGCGACACACTGGACCAATATGCATAACAGAAGCAATGAATAGACAAGTACTGTCGTGGGAAATGAGTTGAGAAGCTGCATTGTTGGTGTCTAGTCATCTAGTGAAGTCGGCTTGGATTTGCGAGCAGAGCTTCTCATTGGCCGAGCATTCCATGGGAGGTTTTGACACGATGGATACTGCTACCATGGAGGAAATCGAGTGTTCAATTGTCGCGATAGCAGCTGTGAACAGCAGCTCGGTACAGTGGCTTCATTGATAGTATGATTCGCGTAGCGTGATGGTAATCATCAATTCAAATGTCGGAGCGTTCTTCACAGGTTGTTTCCCCTGTGATTTAAAATGGGACCGTGTTGCTGGCGAAACTTTGCCTGGAATGGAGGGGTCAATTCTTTGTTGGTCCCCTGATTGAGCTGATTGAAGTGCACGCAAGTATTCCGTCCGGAGGCAGGCAACCAAATCCGGGACTATGACCGCCGCTGTACAAGCTGTTTTTTTCTGACCTGGATACGGAGTACTTGCCTACAGATGCTCCATCCTTTGGGTTGAGGTATCGGGTGTTGTTTAATTAACTGCAAATACGTAGGCTCAACAATAATGGATAGCCTGTTGGTGACAGAGTTGGCGGAGTGGCATGATCTCGCCTCTCACCACAGCAGCCTGTTCAGTTGGCTCTCTTCAATATTTCGGGTGAGACCATCGCCATGGGTGTGGCCGGAAGAGCAGGAAGAGTGTCCCGGCCTCGGTTTTCGTACTGTACTTGTCGAAAGGACTTTGGGCCTCGTTGCTTTTGGGTAGCGTTTCTGGTGGGCAAAAAGACGTGTGAGCAAGGTGGATTCTCGTCAAATGAAGCAATAAGTAAACAGTGCACAAAGCGCCATGTCGGCAAGATGATTTGCGGGCCCAACAGATGGACTGCAGCCATCCACAGGCCATTTGAGCATCACCTGGAGCCACTTGAGCAGGTCAAGCCGAAGCAGAACCTGGTCGTCTTTTGGTGACGGAGCCAAAGCAGCCAAGGGGAGCTCAGCCTAGAGCGGTGAGCGACAGCCCAGGCACGCACAAACGCAGCCAGACGCAGCCAGAGACAGCCAAATACCCAGACAACACAGGCAGTGGAAGCAGGGACCTGCGAGACGCGCTTACCTTTTCGAGCCACGACGAGGAAATCAACAAATCCCCAGACAGCAACGCATCTCCCTCGCCCCCTCCCCCCCTGGTCACCCAAATTTCCCCCACCTATTTTCCTTCGCCATCACGCACCGAGCGAGACTTCTCTCAACCTCACACGTACCCAATCCCCGTGCACCAGAGAGGAAAAAAAGAGTCTTTTCTCGGCTTCGATCCTTCTCACTGCCTTTCCCCGTCTTTTTTCATACATACTCTTTTTATCACTTCTTGCGTTGTTGTAATTCGTCAACATGCGTGAGGTTATCAGCATCAACGGTAAGGAGCTCTACTGCCCCTCATTTGGGCTTCCCACACGCGTCTTTGCTCACCGCATCGATTTACTGGGCTGTTTGGAAATACTAACAGGGCGAACATAGTCGGCCAGGCTGGTTGCCAAATCGCCAATTCTTGCTGGGAGGTATGTTGGGACTATACTCGACATTTTTTTATTCTATAATCGTGTTACTAACGTTGTTTTGCTGCAGCTCTACTGTCTCGAGCATGGTATCCAGGTAAAATGCCACCCGCCGTTGTTGACAAATCCCCACCGACGCCTCCAGGAACGATATGGCTAACGTTGACGACCGTTTCACAGCCCGATGGTTACCTCACTGAAGAGCGCAAGGCTCAGGACCCTGACCAGGGATTCAGCACTTTCTTCTCCGAGACTGGTACGATTTTGTTTTGTTGGGTGCTGCAATATCTTCACTTTGATATTGTCTGATGCAACCCCCTGAGACCATGGACACACTCTAACAAACATGTTGATGTAGGCCAGGGCAAGTACGTCCCTCGCGCCATCTACTGCGATCTCGAGCCCAATGTCGTCGACGAAGTCCGCACCGGTGCTTACCGCAACCTTTTCCACCCCGAAATGATGATCACTGGCAAGGAGGATGCTTCCAACAACTACGCCCGTGGCCACTACACTGTTGGCAAGGAGCTCATTGAGGGCGTCCTCGACAAGATTCGCCGTGTTGCCGATAACTGTGTTGGTCTTCAGGGCTTCCTCGTTTTCCACTCCTTCGGTGGTGGTACTGGTTCCGGTTTTGGTGCTCTTCTCATGGAGCGTCTGTCTGTCGACTACGGCAAGAAGAGCAAGCTTGAGTTCTGCGTTTACCCTGCGCCACAGACTGCTACCTCCGTTGTTGAGCCTTACAACTCTATTCTCACCACGCACACCACTCTTGAGCACTCTGACTGCTCCTTCATGGTCGATAATGAGGCCATCTACGACATCTGCCGCCGCAACCTCGGTCTTGAGCGCCCCAACTACGAGAACCTGAACCGCCTGATTGCCCAAGGTAAGCTCCGCAAAGGAATATAATAGTACATTCATGGAATGATTCTAACCACACTTAATCTTGTTGCAGTCGTTTCTTCCATCACTGCTTCTCTCCGTTTCGACGGTTCTCTCAACGTTGATCTGAACGAGTTCCAGACCAACTTGGTGCCTTATCCCAGAATCCACTTCCCTCTGGTCGCCTACGCCCCCGTCATCTCGGCTGCCAAGGCTGCCCACGAGGCCAACTCTGTCCAGGAGATTACCATGTCCTGCTTCGAGCCCAACAACCAGATGGTCAAGTGTGACCCCCGTCACGGCAAGTACATGGCTACCTGCCTCCTGTACCGTGGTGACGTCGTTCCCAACGACACTCACGCTGCTGTTGCCTCTCTCAAGACCAAGCGCACCATTCAGTTTGTCGACTGGTGCCCTACTGGTTTCAAGCTTGGTATCTGCTACCAGGCTCCTGAGAACGTTCCTAACGGCGATCTCGCAAAGGTTAACCGTGCTGTGTAAGTTTGCCGCCATTACGTATGCAACGAGCTACAAAGAGGACATGAATTGCTAACGTGATGTGAATAGCTGTATGCTGTCCAACACCACCGCCATTGCTGAGGCCTGGAGCTCTCTCTCTATGAAGTTCGACCTGATGCACTCCAAGCGTGCTTTCGTGCACTGGTATGTTGGTGAGGGTATGGAGGAAGGTGAATTCTCTGAGGCCCGTGAGGACTTGGCTGCTCTGGAGCGTGATTACGAGGAGGTTGCCGCCGACTCCATGGGTGAGGAGGAACTTGAGCCCGAGTACTAGACAGTATTGCACGAAAGGAATGATTAAGCGCCAGTGGCCACTGTTTAATTCTGGACTCATACCCTAACCCCTTGAAGGGTGTATTTTTCTTTACAAACTTATAAGCCAAACCAGTTGTTTTAATGTCAGAAAACTCTGTAGATTCGAAATGTCAGCCGTCTACTGCAATTGTGAAGCCGTGTGTATTGTAAGCTTTTCATTATGTTGTGTCTCTCATGATGAAAGTGTGCTCTGGTAGTCCTAAAGTCGGCTTGTCGCGGGGGTGGCCTCCTGGGGGTCGGCTGATTGCCGGGCCGGCGTGGAAGCCGACGCTACGCGACATCCGTTGGATGTCCAAGATGCCGCCGACCTTCGTTCCTCCCACGATCCTTCATACCACGGTTTTTCGGCGCAAGCTTCCTAGTTGTCAACATGACTCTCATACGATCCGCCGTCTGCAGGGCTTGCAGGCGATCGCAGTTTCAACTACGACGAGGCTTTGCGACGGCCAGCAGCCAACAAGCTACACCAAACAACAGAGTCAAGCTGGTCGAGGTTGGACCTCGTGATGGCCTACAAAACGAGAAGAAGGCAATTCCACTCGCAACCAAGATTGAGCTCATTGAGAGATTAGCTAGGACTGGCGTCTCTACCATTGAGGCTGGATCTTTCGTTTCACCGAAATGGGTTCCTCAGGTATGTGGAATGGGCTCCTCCCGTCCTGTCACAGACACTAATTTGTGGCGACATAGATGGCCAACTCGAGCGAAATTCTTGAACACCTTCTTCAAAAGAAAGTTCAAGCGCCTGTTCCTATGACATATTCCTTCTTAGCACCCAATACCAAGGGCCTCCAGAACTGTGCCGACATTCTCAAAGCCAATCCCGAGACCTTCTCCACGCAACTCGACCCCCGAGCGGATGGCAAGGGTGAGCCAAAGCCCGCGTTGGAAGTTGCCGTATTCGCAGCCGCCACAGAGAGCTTCTCGCAAAAGAACCTCAACTGCGATATCCAGACGTCATTGGAGCGATTCAAGGCTGTGATTCAAGATTCCAAGGCCCTAGGTCTACGAGTTCGTGCGTATGTATCTGTAGTTCTTGGATGTCCCTTTGAGGGATTTGACGTCGACCCTCACAAGGTCGCCGAAATTGCTACGGACCTTTTAGAGTCTGGAGCCGATGAGATCTCCTTGGGCGATACTACGGGCATGGGCACCGCTCCCCGCACGAGCGCACTGCTGAGATGCATGTCTGCGGCGGGTATTCGCACCGAGGATATTGCCATGCACTTCCATGATACGTATGGTCAGGCACTGGTGAATACTGCAGTCTCGTTGGAGCATGGGATAAGAACTTTTGACAGTAGTGTTGGTGGGCTTGGTGGATGTCCTTATAGCCCTGGAGCTACTGGCAATGTTGCTACGGAGAATATGGTGTACTTTATGGAGACCTTGGGGATGGACACTGGTATTGATCTGGATGCCATGTCTGATATTGGATCCTGGATTACGGCGGAGTTGGGCAAGGCGAATGATAGTACTGTTGGGAAGGCTGTGCTGGGAGCGAGGGCTAGAGCTACAGCGGAGGCTGTCAAGGCTTAAGCTTAGTTGTTTGGGAGTTGGTGCATCTTTATGGAGTATGTAGAAGCAAATTCACAGGCGACAAATATTTTGTGATGACATACCATTCAAAATGTTGACGAGTTTCAGCTCACTTGTATTGAAAGAGCAGCTGGTAACACCACGAACAACCAATATTCTTCTATTATTGGCATATGGCGCCAAGTTGAATGGTCGTTATGTTTGGCCGTTTCAAGCTGGAGGGGCTGTTTCTGGGGCACAGCTCGGAACGTTGAAACCAGCCAGTCATGTGATGCCACTAACATCCAAGCCCGCCCGCTGAGCGTTCCCACTGAACGCTCAGCGCATCCAGCAACCTGTTCGAGCCAATACCTAGCGGGCGTGGGTCCTGTGTCTCACTGGCTTGAGGTCACTGGTGCGGGCTCCACTTGCGGCCAAGCAAGCTCAACCTCCTCCAACCTCGTCTCGTCACAGCTCCAGGGCTCGTAATCAACTCGCTCTCCGTCCGAGCAAAGAAAGGCAAGCCTTCATCTCGAACCACAACCTCTCGTCTCCGCATCAAAGGAGAGCCGTTGTCGCCACAACTTTTGGCCTCAGTCGGGTTTTTCTCCCGCTTCTCGTTCGCACGGCAGCCTGACGCACTCTCTTATCCCATCGTACCCCCACCGGACTTTCGCAGCTTCCTGCCTTGGCCACCATGGGAGATCCTCGCGAGTCGTCGTCGTACTCGGTCGTACCACGAATCCGATACAACACCGTTGGCGGTGTCAATGGTCCGCTGGTCATTCTTGAGAATGTAGGATCATAACGCTGCTTGAGAGAGAGGGACCCGAGGTGTACAGGCTGACAATGATGGCATTAGGTCAAATACCCGAGATACAATGAGATTGTGTCTTTGACGCTTCCTGATGGATCCGTACGATCTGGTCAAGTTTTGGAGGCTCGAGGTTCGTAGTTGCTAAGTGCGAGAGGTGGGGTTGCTTTTGCTAACAAGTTTGGATAGGTGACCGAGCTGTCGTCCAGGTACTTTTATGCGCGAGATGATGTGTGTGGGACGGTTATTGACGTAATGCGTGCTAGGTTTTCGAAGGGACTTCTGGTGTTGATGTCAAGAAGGTAGGCCACCGATTTGGTGTCGTGGAGGCAACGAGTTCCCCATTGTCTAACATGATTACGTAGACTCGAGTCGAATTTACGGGCGACAGCTTGAAGCTTGGTGTCTCTGAGGACATGCTTGGTCGTATTTTCGATGGTTCCGGACGTGCCATCGACAAGGGACCCAAGGTTTTGGCTGAGGAGTATCTCGACATTAACGGCAGCCCTATCAATCCCTACTCTCGAGTATGTCATACTCTCATTTCGATGCCCTCTGGAAGCCAAGTGCTAACAGTCAGTAGGAATACCCCGAAGAGATGATCTCGACTGGTATCTCTGCCATTGATACAATGAACTCGATTGCCCGAGGCCAAAAAATTCCCATCTTCTCAGCTTCTGGTCTGCCACACAACGAAATTGCTGCTCAGATTTGCCGACAGGCTGGTCTGGTCAAGCAACATGGTGTCACCAACAAGGGTGTCCACGATGCTCATGAAGAAAACTTCTCCATTGTGTTTGGTGCCATGGGTGTGAACTTGGAAACCGCTCGATTCTTTACTCGCGATTTCGAAGAGAACGGCAGTTTGGAGCGTACTACTCTGTTCCTTAACCTTGCTAACGATCCTACGTAAGTTACTGCTGTGGAAGCATGCTGAGTTATTGTGTAATGTGAAGATATCTAATTGTTTTTATAGTATTGAACGTATTATTACCCCTCGTCTTGCCCTTACGACGGCTGAATACTACGCCTATCAACTCGAGAAGCACGTCCTCGTCATCTTGACGGATTTGTCGGCATATTGCGATGCTCTTCGTGAGGTTTCTGCCGCCAGAGAAGAAGTCCCTGGACGACGTGGTTTCCCTGGTTACATGTACACTGATTTGTCCACCATTTACGAACGTGCCGGCCGTGTCCAGGGACGAAATGGCTCGATTACTCAGATTCCCATCCTGACTATGCCCAACGACGACATTACCCACCCTATTCCCGACTTGACAGGATACATTACGGAGGGCCAGATCTTCGTTGACCGTCCTTTGCACAACCGTGGTATTTACCCGCCCATCAACGTGCTGCCCTCGCTGTCTCGACTGATGAAGTCTGCCATTGGTGAGGGCATGACCCGCCGCGACCACGGCGATGTGTCCAACCAGCTGTACGCCAAGTATGCTATCGGTCGTGATGCGGCTGCCATGAAGGCAGTTGTTGGTGAGGAGGCCTTGTCTGCTGAAGATAAGCTGTCTCTGGAGTTCCTGGAGAAATTCGAGCGACAGTTCATCAGCCAGGGAGCTTACGAGTCACGAAGCATTTTCGAGTCACTGGATCTTGCGTGGAGCTTGCTCCGTATCTTCCCCAAGGACTTGCTGAACCGTATCCCCGCCAAGGTCCTGAACGAGTACTACCAGCGTGCCCAGAAGGATGCCAAGTCAAAGGGCAAGGCGCGAGCAGATGCGGCTGTAAAGGACCAGCAACAGACTGAGGAAAACTTGATTGACGCATAAGGCTAGTATTGTATTTTTTTGCGCGAGGAGAGTGCCCACGCGGATCGAAGGTGATACTAGGGGTGGAAGCGTTTCTTTTTGTGCTTGGAAGCAGTATAATAGACAAAGTGCAATGAAGCTCGGGGACCATGACAAAGTGCAGGTTGGTAAAGCAAGGTGTTGCCCTTTGTTGCGTGTGTGTACAAATGCGGCGGAGAGCCGAGTTGTTGCGTCATGTTTTTATGTTGGCTTTTTGTAGGAGAAGACAAACCCTGCATTACATTTAGATGTGTTTTACGTTGTGTAAGTGATCGAGGTGGGAATGCCATGCACAACTGAGTTGCAGCCAGCTTGACTTGGACTACTTGACATCAATATGTACCAGACCTTTTCATGAACGGGAGCGACATCATGCTTGGTCCTAGCGTAGGGACGCATTATGCCAGGTCAGAAACTTAAAGCACATACAATGCATGCCACACCCACCATACATCAAAGGACATCAGAGAAATGCTGCGTAGCTCTTCTCGGGGTGGTATAAGCCGAGCAGACAGGGGTTTGATGATCCGGCTTGCCAACTTGTCGGTGGACTAGGCCAGACCAAGATTTCGCAATAGGCACGTGTTGACTACTAGATCTAGACGCAGGCTGAGGAGGGTATTTCTCGCCTGGAGATTTGTGCGCTTGTTAGTTGATGACAAAGAGTGGAAGGCAGTCTTTGCCTTTCGGGCCTACTGGTATTGGCATGTCACGGCATGTCAAGTCATGGGATGATGGGCTGGGCTGGCGTTGCAGGGGCTTGGCAGACATGGTTTTGGGCATGAGGGTTACGATATTCTCTTGAATGGCTGCTGTATTGTACAGTGAGCTAGGTTCGTTATTACAGTCCGTGGTAATGAGTACGACGTCAAGAAAGCTGTGGCGGACATAAGTGTTCATGTTGGTGCGAGGATGGCAGTCGACGGCAGTTTGGTGGCTGAACCCCGCGCGGATGGCGCTGAGATGAGTGGCTACAGTGGACAGGGACAGGGGAGTTGGGCGACGAGATGGTTCAATGATGGTTGATGGGGGCCACTGACTGCAGCCACTGCGGCAGGTTCATGTCAACCAGACTGGTTTGCTTGAGCACTGATCAGTTGATTTGAGTTGAGATGAGTGTGCGGTGCATTGATAATTGTGCAGATGAGAGTTGGAAGCTTGGACTTCAGATGGCGTAAGACGGTGTTGGTGATGTATGAATGGCACGCTGTTGGTAAGGAGAAATACCACCGAACATTTGCCCTCAGGCTCTGATGAGAATTGATGGATCAACTCTTGGCTCTGGGACTTGCCAGCCACCGATCGATCTGACAGCCCCATCTCCAAAGTTCCATGCGGGGAGAAGAAAGCAATCAAGCAGTTCTCCCTCTCATCCCATCAGAACAGACCTCTTCATTTGACGGCAGACCCGACCCCTGTCCAGCAGAGCAGAGCATCTGAACGCTGATGGGTGCGGCTATGTCGGCCTGGCGTTTTCTTTCCATCTGGTTGGCTCGGATCTTGGCCATCTCATTTTCAAGGACTCAAACGGCCAGGACATATTTTAATGCTGAAGCTAGCGGGGGTGACATCATGCGGAGATGAGCTATACTTTTCCCCGGCTTTCAACATTTGACCTGACCTGGGGGCGTGCTGGAAAAGTGATCGTCGGTGCTACTGCTGACAGACATGGTGTTTTTGCTCAAACGGAGTAATATCCTGACGCCCAACACCCTAGCTCTGGTTAGGAGAGGAGAGTGGGCATGGTCAATGTTTACCTGTATTGTGAAATGCACGCTTGACATGTTTCTCGTGCGCCTGGAGAAGCACGGCGTGGTTCGGATTGGTCGTTTGAGTACGAGATGCGTGCAGGGTTACATGAGGAGAACGACCGTTGTCAATCAATGCGTCGCAATATAGGGACGGTGGAGAGGGGAAGAACTAGTACGGCAAGCACAGGGCATGTTAATGTTGGTCTGGTTCGTGTCGTGAGGAGAAGAAAGCTCAGAGCTGTCGAGTCTTGCAGATCATCGTGGGATCCGTTCAATGTTGGCTGGTCCAAGTCCATGTCTGTTGGTAAGGTGGTGGTAAGTAGCGTTGCACTGGGTGATTATAAACACCCCGAGGTGCCCGCGGTTTGCGCGACACTCATTTACTTTTATTTCTTCTGCTTCTTTTATTAGCTGTCGTGCAACCTCGTGTCTTGGATCCCAGGGCCGTTTTATCCAGTTCCGTTGAAGTTCAAGGGATTGCTGGGATAACATTGCTTTTCCCCACCAGATCATCAACGAGACACCGCGCTTTCGTGTAGGTGGTTAAACACACGCAGTTTCTCTTCCCACAACAGCCCGGCCGCGGCATCAATTGGAAAACCCTTCGCCGCCATGAAGTGGTCTGCAAAGATCGTGGCCCTGGCCGCGCTCGCATTGCCCCTGGTGAGCGCTGCAGACGCCGACACAAACACCAGCAAGGAACCCAAGCCCGACAAGGACGGCAAATACTGGATCTACGGCGACGGCATCTCCGCCGCCTTTATTGCCTACGGCGCATCCGTCTCCAACTTCATGGTCAAGGACCAGTACGGCGTTGAGCGCGACATCGTGGCCGGCTTCGACAACGCCACCTACTACGGCATTGACAAGCAGCATCCTCACTTTGGCGGTGTCCCTGGCCGGTATGCCAACCGCATCAAGAACAGCACCTTTGAGATCGACGGCAAAAAGTACCACATCAAGCCTAATGAGAATCCTACCAAGGACAACCCCGATGGTGTTGATACCCTCCACGGAGGGCCGGACGGCTGGGACTGGCGCAACTTTACGGTTGTGGCTCACTCCAACCACAGCATTACCTTTTCTCTGGTTGACCCCGACGGCAAGGAAGGGTTTCCCGGCGAGGTTGTCTCCGTGATTACGTATAGTTTGAACGGGAAGGATTGGGATTTGAAGATGATTGCCGAGGCGACGACCAAGAAGACGCCCATTATGCTGAGCAGTCATACGTACTGGAACTTGGATGGCTTTGCGAACAACCAGACCAACACTGTGTTCAACCATTCCCTACACATGCCGTATGCGGGATTCCGCGTTGGCGTGGATAACATTCTCATCCCGACGGGCGAGTTCCTGCCGAATAAGAAGGGTGATGTGAATGACTTTTGGAGCAAGCCTAAGCAGATTGGCGCATCGTTTGGCGACGACGACATTGTGAATAACTGCGGCTTCAACTGCACTGGTTATGGTAAGTTTTTGCCAACAAAGACAGTACTACGATATGTTTGCATGCTGACATCGTCACAGATAACTGCTACATCAACAACCGCGGCGCCATCGGCCCCTTCGACTGGCGCAAACAAGGCCCCGTTACGACCTTGTCGTCTCCCTGGTCTGGCATCCAGCTAGACGTCTTTACTGACCAGGACGCCTTCCAGATGTACTCGTGCAATGGGCAGAACGGCTCCATGGCCCTCAAGAAGACGCAGGGCGTGGAGGGCGACAACAAGGACAAGTTCCCTCGCACGATTCCCAAGTACGGATGCGTGGTGCTCGAGGTTCAGGATTATATTGATGGTATCAATCACCCTGAGTGGATGAGGGACAAGAAGCAGTTTTTTGAGCCTGGCGGTGATCCGTATGTGCTGCAGGCCAAGTATAGATTTAGTTTGGTCTCGGATCATGAGAAGAAGAAGTCGTCTTAGGGAGTGAGTGGAGATTATGTATATGTGGAGGTGGTGCGGATGGTATTTAGTATGTTGGTAATGAGTATGACATGTTAATGAGGAAGCATGATTATTTGTGTGCTTTTGAGCTATTTCTTGCATAATGTTGTTGTGGAATAGTTTTCGTTGTAGTTGAACATTGGGTGGCGAGCTGTGCTGTCTTGTATAGACGACGACTCTGACCAATCGTAAAAGCGGAACCCAAAAAACTCACACCCCATCTCGCCATATGAGGTGACTGAACCTCATGCATATACCAAAAGTGCGCCAAATTACACATATCAGGAAGAGGAGGCGAACTACTTCATAAGTAACAAGAGCACGCCATATAAAATGGAAGACGACAGGGCGCAAGTCGACCTTGGCATCGCCGCAGATATTGAGGAGGCCCAACTCGCACAGGCTCATGAACAACCCGCAAACACAGACACTTCCCACGGCACAACCAAGCAGCCCAAGAAACGCTTCGTAGGAAGAAGAGCCGCTGCAGAAGCAGCAGCAAAAAATACAACAAGTACAGACGGTGAAAGCGGCCCCGTTCAAGGTTCGTACGCACATGGAAACCGTATCTGTCACTCGGTGTCTAACTCTCATCCTCAGCTGCGAAACCAAAACGAGCACCCCGTCTCTTAAACAGAGTGCCCAGGGAGATTCTGGAAGATGAAGCCCTCAAAGAAGCCATTGCCCTCCTCCCCGCCAACTACAGTTTTGAAATCCCCAAAACCATCCACAGGATCCGCACGTCCGGGGCCAAGAAAGTAGCCCTCCAAATGCCAGAGGGCCTCTTACTCTTCGCGACCACCATTTCAGACATTCTCACGCAGTTTTGCCCCGGGATAGAGACCCTCATCATGGGGGACGTCACCTACGGAGCGTGTTGTATAGACGACTACACTGCTCGGGCCCTGGGATGCGATCTACTAGTTCACTATGCGCACAGCTGTCTCATCCCCGTGGACGTCACCAAGATCAAGACCCTCTACGTCTTTGTAGACATCAGCATCGACACAAACCACCTTCTCGCTTCACTGGAGCGCAACTTCGCCACCGGCAAAACCATCGCCGTCGTCGGCACCATCCAGTTCAACGCCACCATCCACGGCGTACGGAGTAACCTCGAGGCAGCAGGCTTCAAAGTCCTCGTCCCGCAAATAGCGCCCCTCAGCAAAGGTGAAATCCTGGGCTGCACATCCCCACGCCTCAGGGACGAAGACGCCGTGGACATGATTTTGTATCTCGGCGACGGGCGTTTCCACCTTGAGAGCATCATGATCCACAACCCGTCCATACCGGCGTACAGGTACGATCCGTACTCGAGGAAACTTACGCGTGAGACGTACGGCCACGATGAGATGCAGTCGCTGCGACGGAGTGCCATTCACACGGCTAAGGGTGCGAAGCGGTGGGGTCTGATACTGGGATCGCTGGGACGGCAGGGGAATCCGCATACCATGGCGCTGATTGAGAGGAGGTTGAGGGAGATGGGGATCCCGTGGGTGAATTTGCTGTTGAGTGAGATTTTCCCGGGCAAGCTGGCCATGATGAGCGACGTTGAGTGCTGGGTGCAGGTTGCGTGTCCGAGGTTGAGTATTGATTGGGGGTATGCGTTTCCGAGGCCGTTGCTGACGCCGTATGAGGCGCTGGTTGCGTTGGGAGTGAAGGAGGAGTGGGATAAGAGGGGGGTGTACCCGATGGATTATTATGGCAAGGAGGGGCTGGGGAGGACGAGGGCGTTGGAGGCGAGTTGAGAGGCTCATAACACGATTGTGCGATGCTGTGGTTGTGAGGGTGTTGACCTCAGCTGTGTGACTCACAGTTAGGCAATGTAAAGTCGCCGCATGTTTTGGAACAATCTTCCTCCATCAACATCAACACAAACAGCAATCAGCATACAAATAGCATAGAAACAAGTAAAAATTCAAAATCAATCAACCAAAAGCCACTACACCACACCATGGACAACAACCGCGCCCCAGCCCATCCATTCATCTCATCCGCCCACCTCACAAACGTCGTCCCCCTAGCCCAAGGCATCGAATTCCACGTCTACAAAGCCCAGTCCCCCCAATACGGCACCGTCGCCCTCCGTATCCCCCAGCACAAAGTATTCCAAAACGTTAACGACCCGAACAATGACGCCAAAGAGCTCATCACGCAGGAGCTTGCCATCTACAAGCTCTTACATGGCACAGACGTCCCCGTCCCGCGAGCACATCAACTCCTCGAAGTTGACGACTACCCCGCCATGCTGAGCGAGTATATTGACGACGATGGCACGGAAGCTTCACCCGCGGAATTGGGTCGCGTGGCTGCTCTCATACATACCGCTGTCGTACCGGACGACTGGAACGTGAGGTTAGTGGCCATGGAGGATGGGGATGCTATCACGGCGCTGGTGAATCGTATGGTTAGGAGATTCGATCAGCTTGTGAAGGAGGAACCAGCTTGCAAGAGTTGGATTCCAAAACGAGAGGTCCTTCATGATGTTGCTGAGAAACTGCAACGGTTTCCCTCGTGTCTTTTGCACATGGATCTTCGGGATGTGAATCTTCGCGTGAGAAAGGGAAAGGTTGTTGCGGTGCTCGATTGGACGAGCTGCCTGATTGGTCCTGCTGCCATCGATTTCTATAGAATCATGGAGCTGGGCAAACCGGGTGATGAGTTTGTGCAGGCGTACTCTACTCTTACGTCATTGCCGCAAGTCACAGCTGAGGAAGAGACGTTCCTAAGACTCGATGCCGCATTGATGATATCCCTGGTGTTCATATCAGAAGCCCCAGACGAGAAGCTAAGAGGACCAAGTGTGAAACGGGTTGAAGAATTGGCCACGGCGCTTCACCAGCATAGCCAAAGATGATACCACTAAATCGTACAATCAAATTGAAAACAAAAACTCGCTATCCAAGTAGACATCGTGACATCAAGGCGCGTTCGCCGTCCCCACCGGCTCCGGCCGATTCGAAAACATAATCTTGTACTTTACAATCTCGACAATCTCCAAATTCTCCCCTTCCTCCATATACATCCCCGCCGAATTCTCCAGCACCTTGTTCTCGCGCCGTCGAATCACCGCGATGGCCTTGGGCAACTTCTTCACTTCGCCTGTTAGACGCTGGTGCTGGCCAACGTACATGTGCACGCGCTTCATCCACGCTGAGCCCTCTGCGTCGGGAACGTAGTCCGGGAAGTCGATCTTGCCGATTTCCACGTCCTTGAGGGGTTGGCCGTCCTTGGAGTGGGGGAGGTTGATAGTGCCTTGGAGCTCGAGGAGGGCGAGGCCGGAGGGGGTTTGGATGAGTGACGGGAGGGGGTTTGGTGGTGGTGAGGATGGTTTTCGTGGGGGGTGAAGCTTTGCTGACATTTTGAGGGGGTTGTTTTTGCGCGTTGATGAAGGGGATTGTGGTTTGCGTTGAGATTTGTATGAAGTGATGTCGTGAGTTGGCGTTGTTCGATTTGGAAGGTGTAAGAGGTAGCGTGGCGTGACGTATTGATGCGGCGGGACGCCTAGACAGCTTGACTACCTAGGTACCTGGTAGCGAGCTATGTTTGAAGTGACGAATATAGTACACTTTTTCTTAGATGGACCTTATATTATGGACGGGTGCAGATGCATGTTGAAATGGCCGTGATGGGCTCACATAGAAGATATGGGAGGTATTGTGAATCACAAACTAAAAGATGAGGGGCAGTTCAGTGAAAAACGTGCTCCTACATCAATAAGAAATCACCAAGCTGAGTCTATGCAGGTATCCAATACCCTTCAAGTATAAGCTTCAATCTCTATATCATGCCATAATAACCCTTACGCAACTAAAGTCCAGTCCTACATTCATCCACTGTAATTGTAAAAGTTCAAGATGCTGAGGTTCTCGGTCAACTGTAAAGGTGGGGCACCGAAGCATCATCAAGTGTGGCGCCAGCAACTGTGGCTGGTACCTGTGGCCCAGAAAATTGTCCCTCAACCGAGATCCACACCCGAATAATGATTGGCCACTTCTCAATTTCCACGCACAGAAGGGAACCCTAGCGGCACACACTTTCTCGAATTCGCCCAATTTTTTTCCTTGAACCACCGACTCGCTCTCATCCTCCCCATCCCATCACCGACTTCACACGCGCCAGGTCAAGTCAACTTGCACCATCCACAACTGGCAAGATGAAGGTACGAAAAAGACGTCTTCCGAATTGCAGACTCGCACGACTCCTTCGTGGACGATCAATGGGGGCACCAACTGGTATCGCTGGCAGGGAGAATCTCTGGTTGCTGCGTTCCCGTCGAGAACCTGTCGTCGTCGCGAAGATCGTCGAGATTCGAAATTTTTGCATCGACAGTTGAACTAACATTCCTCCGTGCAGTTGAACATTTCCTACCCTGCCAATGGCAGCCAGAAGCTCATCGACATTGAAGATGAGCGCAAGCTCGCCGTCTTCATGGAGAAGCGCGTACGTTCGAACCCAAATTTTCCCTCGAAAATAGGACTCTGCGTCCCTCACAGCGCCAGCGACTTGAAGAAAACCCGCTTGGTCGAGCACCACCATGTCGAAACAGTGTACTAACGAGATAATGTATAGATGGGCGCCGAGGTTCCTGGCGACTCCGTCGGCGACGAGTTCAAGGGCTACATCTTCCGCATCACCGGAGGAAACGACAAGCAGGGTTTCCCCATGAAGCAGGGTGTCATGCACCCCAGCCGTGTCCGCCTCCTTCTCTCCGACGGCCACTCCTGCTACCGCCCCCGCCGCACCGGCGAACGCAAGAGAAAGTCCGTCCGTGGCTGCATCGTCGGCATGGACCTGTCCGTCCTGGCCCTCAGCATCGTCAAGCAGGGCGACAACGACATCCCCGGCCTGACCGACGTCGTCCACCCCAAGCGCCTGGGTCCCAAGCGTGCCACCAAGATCCGCAAGTTCTTTGGCCTCACCAAGGATGACGATGTATGTTACACCTCCTACAATCCATACTCGGTCATCGCCTATTCGGAGCTGCGGCGTTGGTTACAGCAGTCCGGATAGAGAGTGAGATGAAAGTCCTGGGCAAAGGGGGTTTTTTTTTCATACAAAGAAGAAAGACGAAGGAATAGTCCCATGTTCACTTGATGGAGCAAATTCCCGCTCTTCTCTTTTTGAAAGAAGATTCCCCAAACCCATTGGACCGAGAGTACATCAATTTTGGAAGAACAACCACTAATCTAAACCCGTCCGGATAATAGGTCCGCAAGTACGTCATCCGCCGCGAGGTCCAGCCCAAGGGCGAGGGCAAGAAGCCTTACACCAAGGCCCCCAAGATCCAAAGACTGGTCACCCCCCAGCGTCTCCAGCACAAGCGCCACCGTGCTGCCCTCAAGCGCCGCCAGGCCGAGAAGGTCAAGGACGAGGCCGTAAGTTTTTCTTCTGACCCCTCACATCTTGACGTCAAAACACTAACACAATCCAGAACGAGTACGCCCAGATCCTCGCCAAGCGTGTCGCCGAGGCCAAGGCCCACAAGGCCGATGCCCGCAAGCGCCGCGCCTCTTCTATGCGCAAGTAAATCCGGGGTTCATGACTCTTCTGGCGTTTCGTATAATGATGACTACAATCAAAAAGTGGGAAAATTCACCTTGTTTCCTGTGGGGAAATTTGCATGCTTGCATTTAGGGAGTGAAGGTTTTAACAAATCAATATCCCCGGGCGGCTCGGGGGGAGGTTTCATATGGTTTTTGAAAGTCCCCTTTTGAGGTCCCAACCATTTGATCACGAATGTATTAGAGAGCATTTACAGACTTCATCAAAATGCATTCTTGATTCCATGTTCAAATACCATCTGTCTCTTCCAATGAGCAACTGTGACTCTGCTAGGTCTGGCGTAGTTTAAAGCGAAGGAGACGAGGAGTTCTTTTCAATGACATAGGTATCTGCATGTGATTACATGGCGACTTGTCAGTTGGTAGGTCATGCCGGACGGAGATCCACACATGTCACGATATAACAGACATGATACAACAAACATCCAATTCACTCACACGTCACACCTTCGGCGTACATGTAATTATGCAAAAATTCCGTAAAGCTACCTTTATTCTAAGTGATCAGTCCTTACTCTACAAAATCAATGGTGAATGTTCTTCCCCCACCCAAAACCCAACCCAAATTGTCCATACCAGTAAGACCTGCACTTCTCCCGAGTCTGAACAATACGGGGGCTTTCTTCATTCCCGGGTGGCCCTCACAAGGAAGGAAAGTCCACGCACCCCGAGAATAGCTCAACGCTATTCTACCACTCTCCAAACAATATGCACATTTTTGAAAGGGAGCCAAGGTAAAAGCCCCAAAAAATACAAGGCCAGCAAATCGTATAAATCAGTACGATCAGTGCCTATAATCCACACGTCCAACACCGTGGCGCCGTAGTATAGTCTACCGTGTTTGCTCAACCGCGCTATGCTTCGACCGTTTTTCCTCATTCGTGTTGCGTTGTCAAGCACATTTCTACGCAAATCCGAAATATTCGCTGCCTTGAGTAATGGCCTTGTGAAGTTGAGCCCGCAGCATGTCATAGCTTTCATATTCTGGAAGATCAAGTTCTACATCACTAGTTAGCGTAGGATCCAGGCAGCCCAACGTTGCCGTTGACACGAATGAATGGTCACTTACGATTGAAGCAAGTGTGGGATGATGGTAATCGATCCTTATCACCATAATCTCGGTGAATGTTGAAGCGGCTGATGCCGTTCATGCCTTCGAGCTCCTTGAATCCGTTAAGAGGAACTTTGCTGGTACCAGTGACAAACTGCAGCAGCTTGGCTCGTTCCTCTTTATCAAACGACCTAACAGCTCGCCAGAACCATTGAATCTGCTGTGAAGATGGTGTATAGTTCTGGTATTCCGTATTGCTCTTCCAGTCATCAATGTCAATGTCAGGCAGACCAGAAATTAGTAGCTCGAGTTCCTGCTCGTTGAAAATTGAGATCAACTCTGCAGGGATGATGTCATGGAAGCCTGCAACGTGTTAGCAACAGTTTTCTCAACTAAATTCAATACAGTTGACGCAAAAGACTTACCCTGCAAAAACTTCTCCATTTGCTCCTTAACAGATGAGAGTAATTTGTGTTCAACCACCAGACGGACATACTCGTGCTTGTTGTCCTCAGTAACACCAACATCTCGGCCATTGGGAATCAGATCAACCACATTCGTAACGCCAAATTCATCATCTTCAACTGAAAACGTCTCCGTGATAATGTCCGTGATGTCATTGTCCAGCATCCAGCACAGGGACTTATAATAGTCTGGGTCAAAAGACTCCATATCCTTGACTGAGACAGACTTGCCTAGTATGCGCTTGTATACTGCTCGACTGAAGAAGCAGTCCAGCAGCCGGCCTTCGTACAAAGCCTTTCCTATGATGCGTCCAATGAACTTGA
The DNA here is from genome assembly GCF_001653235.2 of Pochonia chlamydosporia 170. NCBI lineage: Eukaryota > Fungi > Ascomycota > Sordariomycetes > Hypocreales > Clavicipitaceae > Pochonia > Pochonia chlamydosporia. Next base: position 7,071,081 of record NC_035790.1, read on the forward strand.
AGAACATGAGGTGCTCTGGGTTGATTCCGCTTAGCTTGTTGGGATGGAAGGTAGTACGGTCCGAAGAGACTGGAGTGAAGAGAGCATAGTTGGGATCGAACATTTGTCGAGCGAGCACTTGGAACCACTCGCGCGTGACACCACCAGCATCGACACCCTCCTCTCCATGGAATCGGATATTGAGCTTGCCGAATTTCATTTCATCGCCCGACTTGAAGTAGAGCGATCGGAATGAATCGTGGAAGACATGATCACGGCGGACCGACAGTTGTAGGGGCGGGTAAGACGGGCGGCTATTCTGGCTGTTTCGAGAGTGAACGCTGCGGTTGAAGTAGTTGCGCTTGTTGTCAAACTCCAAAACCTTGGGATTCTTAACCAGGAGAGCAAAGGTTCCTGACATGAGCTTTGGATTGTGGCGCACGAGTTCGTTCAGTATCCGACGATGATCTTCCGTGAAGGTGAAGAACAAGCTGGCGGTACGGGATTCAGGTGGTGGGCTAGAAAGAACCATGCCCTTGCCCACCTGACTTTGTGTCAAGTCATCGCTTGCTGTGGTATTTTTGCACACCACCATCAAGGATTCAATCAATGGCAGTAAGATGGTGGCGACATTCAGCATGTTCTCTCGCTCTCGAATAGCCTTGAGACAGGCACTAAGCTTCTCCCACATGGCAGAGAAGGTGGAATTGTGATAGAGAGAAGTGACCAGGTGTTGTTTGTCATGTTCTTTGGAGTCCTCCGTCTCCTTCTCGCCGTTCTTCTTGCGACCATCGAACAGATGATCCAGCGCCGTTAGAACACGAAGAAGCTTGTTTTGCTCAGAGGCCCCTGGAGAGAACTTGGCAAGTGCAACGCCTTGGATTTCAGTTCCAGAGGTGGCCTGCTCAATATGAGGCAGAAGGTCATCCAGATCTGAGACGATATTTTCACTGAGAAGGCGGGCCTGATTCACAAGCTCTTGGCCAAAGACTGCCTTCGCGCCTGGGATAGCCGACAGATTCTTGATGGTTGAGATGGTATTTTGGAAGGTCTTGGAACTGCATTCCCTGGCAACAAAGATCTTGACAACCAGAGTGAGGTTTTGGGGTGGAATGACTGGTGGTTGCAGTTGTCTTGGCTTTTTGGAGCCTGAATCTTTCTTCTGTTGGTGAGATTCTCCCTCCGCAGCCGCAGGGTCAGCAGCAGTAGCTTCCGCATTTTGTTCGGAACTCTGCGCGGGCTGTGCGGCACCATCGGTGGAAGAGGCTGCTTCAGGTTGCTGTTGTTGTTGCTGTTCGGCAGCAGCAGTTTGTTCTTCTTCGACAGGACCAGCAGTTGATGTCGTCTTGTCAGCGTCCACTGTGGAATCTTTTCGCTTCCGTTCCAGACTGAGAAGAGGCAACGTCACACGATTTAGCAAGTCAGCGAGATGAGTCATGACAACGGAACTCTCTGTGACAATCTCACGATCCAGTAATGTCAACAGAGAATTAATCGCAAACTTGTGAGCCCTGGAGTCCTTAAGCTTCACTTTTCGGCTCAGGGCCCTCTTCAAAGTAGAGCCCACTACTTCGTGTTCGGTCAAAAACAACCACGGAATGTGTTGACTCCTTGTGCACAGATCTACCAAAAGGTCGAGGCACTGTTGAACGATTAGGAGCGGAGATGTTTCTGAGTTGGTTTGCTGGACTTGTGCACTGGCGGCAGTTCCCAGATTTGTCAAAGTCTTCTTAAGACTCTGAGGCGTTTTCTGCTCGTTGTCACGCTCCTTGTGCTTTCGGGCCTTTATCGACAGCTGCCCAAAGCTGCGTTCAACCGCATTCATGTCTGTGCTACCTTCTTGAAGAATCTGAAGGATCGTGCTGATTACTTCCACCCTATTTTGTCGATTCTCGCAGACATCAGCGAAGACACTAAACAAGTAGTTTCGGATGGAACCTTGCTGAGCAATAAACATTAAACGCAGCAGCGTTGCAACGCCAGACTTGTCAAGCATTTGCACCACCGTTCGACGCTGCGCTTTGCCCTCGCTGTGGTCGGGAGCAGCGCCTTGGGGCGGTACACGCCCAGGAACCACGATGGACCGTATACCCTGATGTTGAGGCATGGGGCGGTGTTGTTGGGTCAAAGCCCGCGCCTGAGCCGCCATCTCTGGTGTGAGCTGGTCCATTATGTCTTCGCCTTGATCCATGAGAACTTGCTCTCGAAGGGCAGGGGGGAATGTGAGCAAGATGCTAGCTGCATCCATTTCGGCAGGAGGCGGCTGTCCAGAGGCTGCCGTAGCTTGGCGCCGAGCCTCTTCCCGGTTCCGTCTGCGCTCTTCCTGTCGCTCTTGCTGGGCAATTTCTTGACGGAGCTCGTCAGGAAGGGCATCTAGGAATTCTTGGAACACGTCGGTTGATTCTCCTGCTATGGCTTCCTCACGTGCTTGAGAACGCCGCTCACTGACTGTCTGTGCAATCACTTCCTCTCTGAATTCTTCAGGCAGGGCTGCTAGATACTCAGGGTCAATACCCAGCTCTGTAACGTCGACTTCTTCGCCCCTGATTGTGGTCATGACGCGAGGTTGTTCAGCAGCCGTGGACGTCGATGACGGCTCTTCTGCAACCTCGGGTTCGTTTGCCGGCTCAGATGTTTCGATGCCTTCCATCGCTCCTCCGCCGGAAGTATCAGCTTGCTCTGCTTCAGTAGCTTCTGCCGTTGCCAGACGTTCACGAGCAAGTCGCTCCTGTTCTGCACGTTCCTCTGCCTCTTTCTTTTCTCTGGCAGCGTTTTCCTCGGCAGCCTTGGCCTCCCGGGCAAGGCGCTCTTCTTCCTCCCGCTTCTTGCGCTCCTCCTCAGCTCGCCTCTGGTGCTCTGCTTCTTCAGCTTTGATCTTCTTCTCGAGCTCAATTGCGGCAGGAGTTAGTTGGGCGGTAATAATGTTGCCAAGCTTCGATGCCTCGGCGGTGTGGTTGGCCCCAAAAATCATCCTGGCCTCCTCCTGATAACGATCCAAGGTCGACTCTGGAGAAAAAGAGACTGCTTGATGAGGTTCTTGGGCCGCTGCATCGCGCCGACTATCCGTTCTAACCCAACGTGCTGGACCAAGGTCTCTTAATTCCCGTGGTCCTCCAGGACCTGTGATGTGGAAATGGAAAGCTTGTTGGCCATTTCCATTTCGGCCCATCATTGGCAAGAACTCCATCAGCTCTCCTAGTAAACCCATGGGGCCATCTATTGAGTGGCGGCCACCCCCAAGCAGGCCAGGTGGGATTCTTAAGTCTAAGGCATGAGTGTGACCAGGTCGGGGAGAGCCTTCAGTTGTTTGGTCGGTGCGGCGCAGAAGAGGGTTCAGGCCATCTTCAGCATTGGACTGTGGCCCTGCGGATCGGTGGTTTCGTGACGTAAAGTAGCTACGAAACTCTCCTATCAATGCGCGTTAGTGAGAATCAACATGCATGACCAAGCAGACCAGGACGCCTACCTAGTTGATCGCGATGAGATCCACCCATGAACCGGGTAGGGAAAGGACTTCGGTTGTCCATTCGAGCCAACGCGGGACGCCTATGGCCGTCAACGAGGAGCATATTACGATTTCGATCATCCATGTCCGCGGCATCCCAGCCCAGGGACGGCATTGGCGGCATTTGGTCATCTAAATTATCCTAAATCAGCAAGCCCAATCAACCCACAGATGCTGTCATCGGCAGCGTAACTACAAAAGCTTACCTGGGTAATCCTCGTCGTAAATGTACTCCTCATCATCGATATCTTCATCTTCGTCATCGTCTTCTAAGTGGCACACTAATTAGTGCCTTCATTATTGCAAGGAAAGGAAAAGTTGCTTCAACATACCGCCATCCTCGTGATCATCATCGAGATAATGGTCGTCGAGACCCAGACCTTGGTCATACCCACCATCATCACCCATAATGGCTCGTGCCATATTATCGAGCAAATCCCCTGCACCCATGCCATGCATGTGGGCTTCCTCTTCCTCTTGAACTTCCGCGTCATAGTCCAGAGCATCTTGGTCAGGATCATCGTCTTCTTCAACGTCGCTCTCACTTTCCCATCCAGAGTCTCCATCCTCCTCCAAGGGATTTCCATCTTCGTCAACAATCTCTACTCTGTCTTCCACATCTTCCATGTCAGCAGAGTCCATGTCATCTTCGTCATCCTCATCACTATTCTCTTCGTCGTCTTCGTCGTCATCCATGATAACTTCGACGACACCGGGCTCCCCATGGAGACCCTCGATTTCTCCCATGCCACTGAGATCTTCGTCCTCATCGCTAATATCGTCCTCCCCATCAGACATGTCATCCTCACCATAGTCCATCTCGTCATCGTCGTATTCATCACCATACATGTCCTCGTCATCGTCTTCATCACCCTCGTCAGATTCATCATCTTCTCCTCGAGGTTCCAACATGCCAAGAGCAGAGTTGCGATACAGGTCTGGAGTCTCTTCCCTGTCATCGTCATCCACATCAGAGAGTGATGAGGACGAGGCAAATTCCTCGTCACTCTGGTCACCTGCAGGGTTCGCAGGCAGGATGCTCGAGTGACTTAATTCTTTGGCAGTGCCGGTGAGCACACGGAGGACACGGAGGATATACTTAATGGCACGCTTCACCCCGGGGTAGCTCAGGCTAATCTCGGCGATTGACGATGTGAGTTTGTCGACATAACCCTTTTCGTACATCAGACGGCGGAGCTGCGCTTGTGAGCGAGATTGAAGGCTGTCGCCACCTCTCGAATTCGGGTTTTGGTCTCTATCCCTCTCACCGACCATGTGGTTCATGAGTTCAGCCAAGCATTGCATGCGAGAATAACGTGTTTCAAGAGGCTCATCAGTAAGCGGTGCCTTTTCATACGCCTTCAGTATGGTGTCCAACACAAATTTCCGGACAAAGAGCAGGTCGGGTTCGTCGTCGTAGGCAAACTTATCAGCTCCACGATCTGGAATCTTTTCGCTGGTCTTTGATACGAGCGCCACTAGGACTTTTTGTGTCAAGGATGAAGTCGCGGCCTTCTTCTTAGAGGCAATGGTGTCGGTAGTACCATTAAGATTCCCCTGACATAGCAAATCGTAGATAAGATAGTTCAAAATGCTGGTCCGTGGCTTGATTGGGGTGGTAGTCGATAAGGGCGGTGCGCTGCGCTTGAAGTTGATAAACTCAACCTTGGTTCGTGTGTAGCTCTGGAGCAGTTCCGCCAAGCAGTTGAGCAAGAAACATCTGTAAACAAAAATTGGGTGCTCTTCGGCCTTGAAAACAGGTTTTGGCTGTTTCTTGTCCTTTCCGTCTGCGGTAGAGTTGTCCTTGGAGCTTGCATCTTCAGAGTTGGGCACCTTGGTCGCTTCTGTGCTCGGATCGGAAGTAGCAGTTGGCTCCTTATCATCTACTTCCCGATAGTTGACCAGCTCGCACAATAAGAAGTGAATGACCCCATCAGGGTTTTCCACGACAGGTCGCTTCATATCGTGGTGATGAGGCTTCGGGGCGTCAGCCATCTCCTTGTCAGCAAGCTCGGTTGACGGTTTCACGGTTTCCGTCGAAGACTCATCTGCAGATGGCTTCTCTTCCTCGGCCTTGCCAGTTGGTCGTTGATCCTTCCACGCCAACGGTTGCGGGCGGCTGGTTTCTCCAGAGGGTGCGATCCATCGTTGGAAACGAAGCAGCTCATTCGTGACGTCCACGAACAATTCTGGGGCACGAAGTGCAACGGGTGCCATTGCTCGCAGATACGATGGCACATCAGGGTGACCCCGTTGATTCCTTTGCAAGTTGGGAAAGTCCGCTTGGATCTCTGCACGCATGATTTGCTTGATTATCTCCTCATCTTCGATGACGTGTCTTAAGATGGTGATGATGTGTGCAGTGAGCCTGGTTTGCTTGAGACGCTCAGAGCCGGAGCCGGAAAGTTGCTTGGCCATCAAAAACAATCGCTGAAGGTTCTTTTTCTCGCCTACAACCTTTGCAAGGTTCCGTTTCCGAGTCAATATCAGAAGCACCCTGAGCACTGCTGTGGCCAAGATTTCTTCCTTGCCAATCCGAGGGAGTAAGTCTAGTAGCGACTCCAAGATCTTACTTCGGTTCTCGTCGCCAACTAGCGGTAGACCTAGTTGGACTACAGGCTCAGAAACAGGATCATCCAGGGATTTTGGCGACTTCCACTGGACTGGTACTGGCCGTTCGTCATGGCAAAGAAGAACCTCCAGCACAAGCAGAATGTAAGGAATCCAAGGCGGCAATTCATCCGTCGATGAAGACAGTGGGACCTTCAAGAAACAAACATACTCGTCTACCTTATCGGCGAGTGTTTCTGTATTGTGCTCAAAAAATTTCTCGTCTTGAAGCAGCAAAGCCAAGAGGTGGGCATAGGCAGCGATGCATTTGCCGTTTCTGCGCTTCTCTTCCTCATCCAAAGCCAGAGAGGAAAGCGCAAAGGTAAGGGTAGAGGCAACCTCTTCCTGAGCTTCCTGGTTTTTCTGCCTCAAAATGGTAGCGGATACCAAATCCGAAACTTCAATCGCGGTCTCGGGATGGGTTCGAATGACATCAAGGCATTGGTCAATCAGGCTTCCGCGAATCTTGGATCGCATAGTATCTAGCTCTTCCTTAACCACATAAAAGTTATTACCAGGCTCCTTGTCCGCCGGTTCATCCTTTTTAATGGAGGGTGTTAGACTCGCGGCTTCTGATGTGGTACCGTTGTCGGCCTGGATATTGTTGATGTGTCGGTCGACATATTCAACCATGTCGTCGGCCGATATATCAGGAAGAGTGTCCAAAATCATTTGATCTGAGTCGGGTGCGGCAATGGAACTCGATGGCGCTTCTTGGTCCTTTGGTGATTCCTGCTGGAGAGCAGAGAGGTCTGCGTCCTCTGGGGGAATGGGGTTTCGAGGCCCGGCCAGGCCATCTGTATGAGCGCGGCAATACTCTATGACAGGGGCGCTGTTCCCGTTGCCCCTGTAGACGGCTTCGTGAACAAGACTCTCCTCATAGCCTGAATCCAATGTCTCTTTCACCACACTTCGAAGGGGTGCCCAATTAAATCTAGCATCAGTGTATTTGAAGAGCATCAGTGGCCCTTTGCTATCCTTGGGGACGGTTGTCGGCTCATTCTCGGCAGCACACACAAGTTTGAGGATATCCAACAACCTCTTCACCGTGGCGTCGGGAACTTTTTCGATGAAGTTGGAGGTCCATAGCTCCATGACAGCAGGGAGAATCGCTGTACGGAACTCTACCACAATCTGCTGAGGCACATTGGGTACCATCTGTGACCGGTCAGCCTGACGATGGAGGCTGAAATGATTGCTGCTCTCCGACAAGTATTTTCCATTTATCAAAATATAATAAAGATCCAGTACTTTCTTGAGACCAAATGCTGCAACCTTTGCCTTCGATGCATCGTCTGTGCTGCTCTCAGGCTCGGCTCTCACAGAGGATGCCAATGTTTTCAACATTGAGTGCAGCACCTCAAGACCACCTTGTTCTCTGAAAGCAAGGAGAACTGGCATAATTATTTGTACGCTGGACCGATCGCTTTGTCGGGGAGATGGGTGGTCTATCAGCATCTCGTGAATTGTGTGAAGCATGATTATCCAATAATGAAAATCCTTGGAGGTTGGCTCAGGCTGAGCGACTGATGGACCAAGATGCAACAGGACAGTATCTGCCAGCGCCATCGCAATCTCCAATTGTCTTGGCCTAGGAAATGGATCGAGATGATTTGGCTCCCGTCGTGGGAGTAGCGCTTTGCCTAGAGATTGAAACAAGGGGAAGGATGTTGGGATCATAGGGTGCAACAATGTACGCAGCATCTCATAGTTCAGGAATCGGGCACTTGAGCGCTCCTGTTCCGTCGGCTGAACAGGGGCTGACGTGTCGGAGCCATCTGCAGGTGGCCAGCTCCCAGAACCATTGTTGAGAACATCTGGAATGGAAGGCTCGTCATTCCCTGCTCCATCGCGGCCCTCGCTGGAGTTGTTTACGCCAAGAAAGCCCTGCCGGCGCAAAGACCAATGTTGCGGTACTACAGAAAGCTCACCGGCTTCCTCTGCCAAAACACCGCGCAGCAGTGGCCCAATAGACTTGACCAGCTTCAAATAATAGTCATAGACGTTGACGGGGTAGAACTGTAACGCGTTGGACCTCGAAGTCGTAAAACAATCGGAAATAATCTTTATGAAAGTCTGGGCGTTCAACAATGCTTTGATCTTTTGAGTAGCCTTTAGGACAACTTTGGACTCCTCTGGGTCATCACTCCAAACATGCAGATCTGAAGCCAAAAAGGCTCCAAAATATGGTGGAAGAGCCTCAGTTTTGGCTCCGAGAGGTTCCAATACGTCAATGTTCAACTGTGCGCGGCGCAAAAGCGATGGCAGTCCTCGAACAGGGGAGTGTTCAACTAATTGGGCAATGACTTGATTGAGAACTCTGGAAGCAGATGAATCACCATAAGAGGCGTCCAAACTCGGGGACTCACACAGGTCAAGAAGAAGCTCAATGCCCCCCTTTTTAACAAAATTGGCCTTGAGAAGTGAGTTGGAGAGGTACCCGGTCAAAAAATTGGCCAGACCATGAATATATGGCGTAAGGGACTGTACTGGAGCTAATTTTTGGGCCTTGTTCGTCTTCTCGGGCGTTGCCTCATTGGCAGTGGCTGCATCGGACATATTGATATCCGTTTCCTCGGTGGTCTTGTCTTGCTTCTCAAGTGAAGAGTCCACAGTTGGGGCTTTCATGAAGTGCTCATTCGGGTGAACAGTGACGACTGTTCCCTCTGCTGTGGTAACGTACAGTCGTGCACCCCAGTCAGACTCCGTTCCCCTCTCAATTCCGAGCCACCGTACCCTCGCAACCATATCGATTACAGCATTGGAAATTGAGGTCCGAAGCGGCGGATGGTGGCGGGCAAGCTCATCAAAGTTTGCACCGACATTGCCTGCCAGGTCGTTGTCCGCCTCCATGCAGGAAACATGCTGGGAGCTCTCAAAGATCTCAAGAAAGCTGTCAAAGGCTCGGGAGGCGACAACCAGCTTCATGCCCATGTTGTTCAAGCAGATAGAATTTAAGACTTGTGGGACAATATTGATTGCTTCTGAAGAGGCCAAAATACCTTCGGCAGGTTTATTGCGTCTTGTCTGACGAATATCATCGTCGCTCGGGGGATGCGGCCGGTCATCCTCATCGGCAATAGAAGCCACAACAGAGGAGTCAGGGGAGTCGGCATCTTCTTGCTCTTGTGGCTGCTGTTGCTCAGGCTGCTTGGGTTCCGGCCCTTGCTGCTGCTCCGGCAGTGGCTGACCGGTTATGGCCTCGAGATATGTTTTTATCATGCCGGATTCAGAAATGGCAGCAAAGCTTGTTGGGTCGTTATTGATAAAATCGCTCAAGATGGTGACGGAATTAGTCCAAACCACTGATCCGAAGCTTTGCTTATTAGCCATGATTTCCCGTAAACTGTGAAGCAAGTCCGATTTTTCCGCAAGGTTCCTTAGCAAGCGGTCCGTATTGCCACCATAGCTGTACGAATTTGTCATGATGTGGTGTACAAACTTGAGGAGCCATTTCAAGGTCTGTTGCTGATAGTACGGTATTTCATAGTCAACAGCAGCCGATTGCTGGTCTGGCTTGACACCTTTGGATGACTTCAAAGAAGACTGGGCTTCGGTGACGGCGTCTACTAGGAGTTGTGCTACCGCGTCAAGCCCGCTGGCATTGAAGAAGGCCGTAAATGCGTTCTGATATGTCCATATAAGGCCATCTAGAAATGCCAGAACCATCGAATGGTGTCGTTGCGCCACATGAGAACGGATGTTCAAGATCTCGACCAAAATATCCATGAGGCCAGCTGAAACCATTTCGCTACCAACGCGTGTTGCCATGGACAGGTGTAAGGTCAAAGAGAAGAGGTTGTTACGCCAGTCATCTGCTTCAGTGGCTTGATCACCGTTGTCGGTAGCGTCGTCAACCTGCATGCCAGCTACGGCCTTTCTAATGACGTAGAGTAAAATGCCATGATTGACGTTCGCGTTCAGAGCAGACAAAACATCCTGACACCTGGCATGGAAGCCCGAGACGGCCTCCAGGAGGGCTAGGGCATAGGTTTGGAGCCAAAGGGGGATACTTGCATGGCCATCCGCAGATGGTTGGATCAGCTCTGCAAGTTGATAAACGAGTTGGTATCTTCTGGTTTCGTCGATATCCTGGCGAAGGACTTTGTCAACAAAGTTCGACTCGGTATGTATGTATGCCAGATTCGTGATGGCCAGCAGACGAGTTGCAAGTATTTTCTGGCGTGACTCCAATGATTCTGTGAGTGCCTTGGCGACTCGAATTCGGTGAAACAGTTCGTACTTTGCAGGAGGCGGCATGTCATCGGGACAACGCTTGACGAGCTCATAGATGGATGTGGTGACGATGACAGATTTGGGCAAATCGAACGACTTTTGGCCCGGTGTGGCCTGCTCTTCAGAAACTGCCGGAGTTCGCGGTAGAACTGGAGAGGAGTCGTCTGCCGCAACATTCCGAGCTCGGGGGGTATTCTGTTGATTGCCCACGGTATGGCTCCGGCGTAGTGGCGTTGGCGTCGCTGGGAGCGATGATCGACCAGCGTCGTTTGGTACGTCGGTATTGACATGAGCATCTTGTGGGTAGTAAAGCACTTTCACATCGCCCCATCCCTGCCATCTTGCGTCATCACAAGTAGCAACTGCAACAAGATCACTGGCATTGGTGGCAGTGGAGTTTCTGCTAACATTTCCATGAGCCTTCTCCTTTCCTTTAGCTGAAGTAGGCGTTGCGGACGAGGTTGAGTCGGCTAGGTTTATGATCGGGGTTTTGGTAAATGGCAGTGCAATCTGCTGGACCCGGTCGATGTCGATATTGTAGTGATTAGCCAACAGGGCAGTACTTATTTGCCGCGAGGCATTGCCAATTCTTTTGACCGAAGCCTGGTATCTCTGAGCTAGCTCAGAGCCTACTTCCAACGTCGAAGTGAGAACAGATAGTGCAGTACTGTTCAAGAGATCGTTGAGGTGTGGGCTGCTCGCATAGATGCTGCGATTTCCGCAGTGCTCCAGAAGCATGCGAGTGAATCGCAAAACTGCTTCGATCAGCACTCTGTCGCCATCCAAAGGGAAACCGAGTTCTCGGAGCTCGTCGGTGGAACATTTCTTCTCGTTGCTGAATGGCGAATCGTTCACATCGTTGAGGAGTACGTCGCAGGCGAAGTCCCGAGGCTGCGGGCCCTGATTAAGATTATAAGTTTTGCAGAAATGCTCCAAGATGCTGTCAAATCGATTTAGAAGCGGTATCCAGTGATACAAATCGCCACGGCCAAAGGGCCATCTCGATGGAAATGTTGCTAGATGCTTCGGTAGGGACGGCAAGTCGATCGTGGAAGCAGTTTCGACGTAGCTTTTCAGCCAAGGAGACTACAAGCAAAGTTGAAGTGTCAGCGCGGTCACGATGTCAAGAAATCGTCACACTGGTTACGATGGACTGGGTGGAATTAATCTTACCAGCGTCTCCTTGTGCTTGGACTGCATCGTCTTGGTGATTTTGCCCATGATGAAGAGAGGAGCGGCAGAGCCGCAGAAACGAAAGCAAGCTCCCCCTCCACTACGATCTGACTATCCACCGGGGCGACAACGCTGCTTCAAAAAAGGGCGGAGTGCCCTTGAACGGACAGCTCCTAATGGCTTCCGATGGCTCACTCAACGAAACCAGTGGCCTGCGGTGTAATGTTGGTGGTGATACGGGCGAGTGCCACTTCCGTTGCTCGTCAGGCAGCTGCTCGGTGAGAAGAGCAGTTCGAAGCCAGCAGCACACGGGTTCAAACGACCAGTATTCTCTCGATAACCTACGTGCCAAGCTATGCGATTCGTAGGAAGCTCGTGAAACGCGGAATGGGAGAGACAGGATGAGTCTGAAGTGCGTGGCGGCTGGCTGCGTCGTTGGTGAGCTGGCAAATGAAGCCAAGCTAGAGAGAGCTGAGGCAAGAAACGTGTGCAGGACGTCTCAAACTAGCTTCTCCGAATCGTCAAATGACAAGATTACTGACCAAAACGCGGGAGATAGAATCTACTACTGGTCTCTAGCCAATTCAATATGATTTCTCCTTGATGCAGAGGGCTTGTCGGAGGCGTGAGGAGTAGATGTGATGTTGGGGTGAAAAAGATGGAGTTCTTCGGATGTCAAAACGTCAGGTTCAGCAAAGCAGAGTGGGCCTTTGCGTAATAGGCGTCAAGTCTGGTCAGGTCTGGTCTGGTCTGGTGCAAGTCTCGAGGCGGGTGGGTACACTTATTGTGCTTGCTTTGGAACTGGGCATTCTAGTTCCATGTCAAGTTCCGCCATGCAGTGACTTGGCTGGACTGCCGTCTGGTAGCTCGGAGGGGCACTCAACTGGGCTCAAGAGTATATGATGACCTGACTGGCTGCCGACTTTAGTGGGCCGGACCGAACCAGGCGTTCAGAGGTCGACTGGTTGAAAACATTGAAAGAGCAGTGAGCCCAGTTGAGATCCATGTTATTGATTCAACCACATCAGATTGACTTTTGCAAAACAAACAGTTGAGGTTAAAAATGCATATGCCTACGTACCTACGTATGTAAGCCATCAATGTATTCAGCAGCATGAGCTCAGGGAGCGCTTCAATAGCATGATGTCATCTTCCATTTGAATATTGGTTGCCTCTCTCCGTTCGAGCCTACATGTATTGATCCAACCAACTCAGCCTGGCCAACCGTGTTGCATAAACCAGTCCTTATAATTCGCCCAAGGCAACAGCGGGCAGCTGATCAATGATGCCTCCAGATGTCATGCTTGCTGCCTTCTAGGCATCATATCTGATTAATTGCCGAAGCTGTGGCCGACTGCAGTTGTCTTGCTAACTGCGTGATGTCTGGTGACCAACCATCAAATCATTGCAGCGCTTCATCCCGCCCACCTACTATTTGACAGATTCTCGCACGTCTATGTATGTTCCTACTAAGGTACTTGCTTGAGTCCATCACGTTGACAAGACATGCCTATCAGAGCCGCATCGAGTGACAAACTGGCTCTTCAGCTCTGAATCTCACATTCACATGGTATCAGAATTCTGTGACATTCATCGTTTATCTATTTACACGTTTTCTTTTTATGTGGGGGGGCGGGGGGGAAGAGGTCTCATTGTTGCCCTTTCTTCAGCCTGCACAGATACGGTCCATCTCATACCAGTACACCACCGAATGGACGGATGAAGTTGGGATGTGATACCTGCCACATCTTGATATTTCATCTACTTCTTCAGCTTTATTCCACATCACGAACCACTGAATCATAGAGCCACCGCTCAATGGAACTATGATCGTATCGAAATTCATCTAGATAACCTTGACATATATTGTTACACCTGTTTCCATGGGCCTGCCTTAGAGCTCTCTTTTTCCTCAGGCAACTTACCCTACAACCCATTACCAGACACCAAGTGCAACACCGAGGCGAAAACGTAAATCAACCACTGCGACTGCGCATTACACGATGAAATTGAGTCAGTATTGTCCTTTCGCGCGTTTTAATGCCATACACTGTACTCAAGTCAAGTTTAGAGCCGAGGCTACTAGATCAAATGGGGTAACAATGGCAGACCATTACATGCAGCCATCTCCAAGCAGGTTTGTCAACACACCACCTAAGACACTGCAGGAGCTTTACATCCCATCTTCATCACCTTAGTTGTCTGTTTTCGACACTATCTACAAAAGAGGAACCACCGAAGACGCGTCTAACGCGTTCAACTTTACACTTTTTTTACGCTATGAGAAAGACCCTGGCGCAATATTGAAGGGTGAGTCTGAATCAAGTATCCAAGACACAGTACCTCATGAAACGAACCCATGGCCGGATCCATCTTCATCTTGCGAGGCGGTTAACGGGTTTCAATATAGCTGAAACTGACATGAATTTAGGGTTCACCCATCACAGATATGTGCAAGAATACAAGGCAATGCCGAAGTGAACCAGCCTGGGACTGAGCCGGGAGGAGTCGCGGTATGGAATAAGTCTAGGTCCGGCCCCACGATGGGTTCATGACCTCGCTCATGCACATCAAACGTCATCCATATGCATGAAAACAGGCACAGTGGTCTCATTGGCAGCCCCAAAGATGAATGCTACCGAGAAGACTGAGAGATCATGACGACAGCAAAGGACAATCTAGCGCCGGTCTAACAAAAAATTGCACTGGGGCTTTAACGCAGGCACGAGAATTATAGCATGAGCCTTGCTGACTGGATACAAAGTTCATCTCGTGGTGCAAAAAGTTTGCTTGATACCTAGGCCAGGGGCCAATCCTGATTTGCGTGTCGGAAAGAAAGGTTAAACCCTGGTGTTGATCCAACCACAGTTCGATCGATTGTGATAGGTGACAGTAGAGTTTGAGCAGATCGACGCCAGGCTCGATAGCTCCATTGGCGTAAGGGGGATTGTGTATGTCTTGTAAGGGGCAAACTACCGCAGCAAGCTGAGAAACAGCTGAGGAAACAAGGCAATGAGCCTGGTGTCTCGTGTTGTGTACGAGGCTGCATGAATCCATATGTTTCTCGACAACCGGCCAACCTTTGTTCTCAAAGGAGAGTGAGTGTTTTTGAATTTTGAGAGTAAAGGACGGGCATGATATGAGCCTTCTTTGACCAGGGCGTGGATGAATGGACTATGCAAGCTGCAGGGGGAGGGGGCCTTTGAAGCAAACAAAACACCCAACGAGTTCAGAATATGTGTTCAAATGTCGGGGCCAATCATCACGGTCGATAAGCATGGTTACATTCCGCAGCGACTCCTCGTGTGGGATGCATGGAAATGGTGCATGAAGCGTCCTTCTGGTGTGATGGTCTGGTACCGCACAGGAATTCTCCTCCCATGGTCGTCGGTCGGCCTTGGGGATGTTTCTGTTGTCGAGTTCGGAAACTTTGGCAGACCGCAGCGGAGCACGCATTGACCCGTCCTCGTATAGTATATAAATTATATTTCTCAGTGCTGGGATCGAATACCTTTGCCGAGAAGAAGTGGTCATGAGTCTGGTTGGATGGGTTGGGGTTCTCCCTCGACACATGCCAACATTGAAAGCTCGATTCTTTCGCTGCACCAGACCAGCCTTGAGCCACTGCCATGGTTGTCTTTCAAGGACGTGGACTTCCGACAATTTTGGCCATGTGCCACTCTGAATACGGCAGGTAGCAGATTGATGCAGGTAACACACATATGTCTGGCATGACCCCGCGATAAACGTGGTATGCTCATGGTAAGGAAGAATTGACACGTAACTTGGGCTGTGATCTGATCTGACTGGTTTTTTCTGTCTTGTATTTGATTTCACTTCAATACTTGTGCTGTGCAGAGCTGCCAACGGTAGTGTGATGCTCAAGCATCGTCATCAGTGGGACCTGGAGCTTCACTGCAACTTCTGTAAAGCGAGAGTATTTTTCCTTGACTTTCCACTGATAAAGATGTCTTTGCCCCTGTGAATTCTCCGACAAAAGAGATGATTAACAATCGCCCGTTTGTGGCCAATCGTCGAAGCAGCGATTTGTCAAAGTAAACCCCGAAGCGAGAGTGTGTCATCGTATTTTGATTTCATTGATGCTAGACAATTTAAAGTGCACAAAGCCTCTTGCAGACATCAGGCACAGACAGCCTGCAGAGTCTCCAATCCCTCCAAGTCTGGTGTGCTCTGGGACCAGTTGACCAGTTGAGGTCTCATTTCACTGGTCTGCCCTCCAAAGTTAGCGCGTCCACCTCTGAAACCAGGCTAAGACCCAGAGCCCCAGTACTTGACCCAGTCTAAGCACCAAACAGGATCACTGGAGGTTCTCCCTACACTCAAGTGCCCCCCCACCCAGCCAGCACAGTCCACACAGCCTGCATCCAGTGCCAGAGATCTTGTGTGCGCCCTTGGGGAATTTTGATTAGCGCCAGGCAGCCCAGTCTCCATGTGCTCAAGCTTCCATGTCACTGTCATGTTGAGGGTTGGCGCCGACACCAAACGCCAAACCCTCCACAGCCAGGCTTCTCGCATCGCCCCAGTGCCTTTGGTTCCTGTTCCTGGGCTAAGCCAGCCTCGACAGCTCAACAAGGCCACTGGTCACGCCCAATGTTTGTTTGGCCCAGTGCATGTGTGGTCAAGTCTGGCTGGTCCATGTCGCATTCTCAATCAAATTCCCCTAAACCTCCGTGTCCATTCGAAGTCCATGTCCATGGCGGACCACCTGCCCGCTCTCCACCTCACTTCGGCCTTCCACTTTCAAGGGGTATGCCTGTTACCACTTAAGCAACCTCACCGTTGCCGTCTTTACTCGATAACATTTCATCTTCTACTCTGTACTGTACTTTTGCATCCTGTTCTACTCGACCTCTTCCATCTGCGACGCTGGGCGCCACGCTTCTTGCTTGTTATCCTACGGTGCTAGACGACAGGACCTCAACAGCTTCTACATCTTAGCCACGCGATCGCTCCCCTTCGAGAAATCCTCCCTGCTCTTGGCCCAGTGTGCCCACGAAATCTTTGCTCGCTGCCGATGCCCGCTAGCTAAATTTCTCCGAATTCACAAACGAGTCGATCCAACACATATCACAGTTCCAGTTGAACGCGCCTTGCGCATCGCAGAGGTACAATGTCGCTGCAGGGCGGCGACGGTGCCTCTCCTGACCATCAGGAGAAAAAGGTGCCGAGACCTTCGTCGGCGGCCAGCTCGAGCCCAGATACGGTATGTCTACCGCAGAAAACTGTTTGTGCATGCCCTGTGCTCTGCACCCGGCTACAAGCTGGCTGAAAGAGACGACCAATTTGCCCAATATTCGAGCTTTGACAGTATGCTGACCTCTTCTGCAGGGTGGAGAGCAGGATTCATTCGAAGATGCTGTAGACAATGCAGATAGCACGGTTGACACAGTTGACGCGGGATCTGTACGCTCATTGACAAAACGATCCGTTTCGGTTACGAAAAGCCTGTCGAGCCAAATCGATGTAGATGACAGGGACAAGAAAAGCGCCAAGGACGAGTCCCTGGACCCCAACAAGCCAGAATCCAAACCAAGCTCTCGCCGGACATCATCGCCGCTTTCACAACGCATATCGAACACGTCGAATCTGGACAATGTGAATCTGGACGACGACGACCCTTCGAAGTCAGATGGTATGCTAGACAATGACGCACTCAAAACCATGGCAAACAGAGCTAATAACTTGACATGTAGGACCGCAAAGTCCATCTGAAAAGGAGCTTACCAGCAAGACTTTGTCACTGAGCAGCATAACAAATGCCCTCCCAGCTATGCCTTGGTCACCATCGGGTGAATCTCCGTCGAAGAGCCCTGGTCCTTCACTCAACGCAGTCGCCTCTCCCCCACCACAACCGGCACCAGGGCCTCCTACCCGAAAACTGACAAGCCCATTCTCCTGGTTATCACGAAACTCTACAAGCAAGGACAAGGATAGCTCCACATCTCCACCTGCTCAGCCATCTGGTCGAAGGAACACCGCAAGCTCCATTGCTACCTTGACAAGCAACCCCGAAATGATGCTCAGCAAACTTGAAGAGGAAAATGAAGGAGCCAATGGGGTCAATGGTAACCAGCGTGAGAGCCTGAAAGACAGGTTTAAAGCTCTGCGAATGCGCGAGGAAGCTGGTATACAGGTAATTCCTGGTGAGGGTGACGGGCAGGGTGATGCGCTCGGGCTCGTTAGCCCAGGCGGTGAGACCGTGCCGGGCGACAAGGGCCAACTCCCTCCAGTGCCCAGTCCCAATAATGAATTGCCGCCTGGCACAGTATCTGGAGTCAATGCCGGACCTTCAGCAATGCAAGAAGCTCAAGTGGACTGGGACCTTTGGCAGTCAGTTGTCTATGAAGGCCCGGCCGCTGTAGCCCGAACTAGCCCCGAGGAGTTGAACAAGGCGATAGCCACAGGTATTCCAAATGCAATCCGTG
Organism: Pochonia chlamydosporia 170; assembly: GCF_001653235.2. NCBI lineage: Eukaryota > Fungi > Ascomycota > Sordariomycetes > Hypocreales > Clavicipitaceae > Pochonia > Pochonia chlamydosporia. Next base: position 7,089,030 of record NC_035790.1, read on the forward strand.
GAGTTATTTGGCAAGTCCTTGCGCAGAGCAAAAATGAGCATCTTGAAACTCTGTACAAGGAACTTGTCGACAAAGGCACGGACAAGGAAAAACGGAATAGCGGCGGCAGTACAACCGCGAGCTCAACCAACAGTGGCAACGCTGCCAGCACTAATGGTGACGCGGTGAAATCTTCTTCGTCATCCGTCCATTCGAATCAATCCGCTGGCAATGGCAGTGCCTCACCCAGAAGCGAGAAGAGCCAAGAAGCGATTGCAAAGTTGCAGGCTGCCTCGGCGGCTGAAAAGAAAAAGAAGCAGAAAGAGGATGCAGCTGCACTACAGAAGCTCGAGAAAGTTATCCGACGAGACTTGGGTGCGAGAACGAGCTATTCCAAGTATGCTGCGGCTGCAGGCCTCCAAGATGGCCTATTTGGTGTTTGCAAAGCATATGCCCTTTACGACGAGGGTGTTGGATATGCACAAGGCATGAATTTCCTGATTATGCCATTGCTGTTCAATGTAAGTAATTTCCCGGAATGCAGTTCCACTGCAGCAACATGACTCACACGTTGATCCTAGATGCCCGAGGACGAGGCATTCTGTCTGCTCGTTCGGTTGATGCACCAATACCACCTACGAGATCTATTTATCCAGGATATGCCTGGACTGCACATGCATCTATATCAATTTGAGCGACTGCTGGAAGATTTGGAGCCGGCGCTGTACTGCCACTTGCATCGCCGTGGCATCTCCCCGCACCTTTATGCAACACAATGGTTCCTCACCCTTTTCGCCTACCGCTTCCCTCTTCAACTTGTGCTACGTATTTATGACCTGATCCTGTCTGAGGGCTTGTCTGCTGTCTTACGGTTCGGTATCGTGCTGATGCAAAAGAATGCCAGTACGCTGTTGGAAATATCCGATATGCAACAACTTACAACACACTTGAAGGATAAACTTTTTGATGTATATATCGACAAAGATCCCAGCCAGGGTAGCATTCTTGAGAACGGATTTTTCGGAAGCTCGAGTTCAAGCATGGACAAGGAGGTGTATAGAGCAGACCAGCTTGTCCGAGACGCGTGTGAGGTCAAGATCACACCAGAGGTATTGAAGATGTATACTACCGAATGGGAGGAAAAGACCAAGGCCGACAAGGATCGTGAAGCAGAATTGCAAGATTTGAGAATGGCCAATCAGAACTTCGCTGTCCAAGTGCGCAAGTTGGAGGAGCGAGTTCAAGCTTGTGACACGGAGCAAGCGGCCCTTGCCACGGAGCTCGTTCATACCAAAGTTGAGAATGAGGAGCTACGAGACGAAAACGAGAGCATGAAAGGCCAGGTCAAAGAGCTGAGAAACGTGATTGAGAAGCAGCCCGAAGAAATTGAGGAGAAGTGGAAGCTGGAGCGTGACGACCTGATGAAGCGAAATGGAAAGGTACATGAAGAAAACGAAAAACTGGAAAAAGAATTGGCCGAGCTTGAGGAGGAGCTGGTGCAGACAAAGATGCGGTATGCTGAGGTACGTGACATTGCAAGCGCCTGAGAGACCACTACTACTGAATTCATTTCGCTAACATGATGTGTGTGCCTTTTTCTACAGATCAACGACCAGCACGAAGCACTCAACCGCAGATGGGCGGACATGAAGCGCCAATTCGCAACGTAGGCGTGGGAACATTGTATATGACACCAGCCCTCCCTTCCACTCAACGTTTTCTGCTACACCATCCTTTCGTAGCGGGAAATTAGTACAAATATTCATTTCCCGGTTTTCTTTGTTTCAAGAATTCATGTACAAAAAAACAAAATACCTGTCATAAGCTACCGCATGGCGTTTTAAAGCCCTCAACTTGTTACCTGGATACAAGATGGTAGAGGAGGAAAAATTACAGCTGACTTGATGTATGATGATATCGGCGGCGCTAGCATAACATGGGTCTTGATTCATTATTTTGTGTGGGCTGGGCCTTGACAAGACACCTACCGTGGTTGGGCTATCACAATGATAGGATAGTACTTTGTAGAAAGTGTCACAAGAGAATAAGTTACCGTTATTAGTTTGGAGGTCACGTTCGTCAGGGCTGATTGTGTGGGAGGCAGATACCCTTGCTGCTGTCTCATGTCGACGTGACTGCGTAGTCAAACTACATACCAAGGTAGGTAGGCTTGACCCATGGAAAGTGATTCACTTCACGTACATCATTTGGTGGAACTAGTATTGAATTATACAGTGACATTGCACGTTAAAAAAGGTTTCTTTTGTTTTTGATTCCCTATGGACCCATTCCGATGCTTCATGTCAAGCTCCTGATGCCCTGAAAGAATGCCCAAGACAGCTGAGAAAATTTCCTTGAACACCATAATCCCAATAAGGGGGGGGCCGAATTTCGAGAACCAGCGAGTATGCACCACCATACCGCTCTGCTCTCCAACTGCATTTCCCAGCACCACTCCCTCTCTCACCAGCGAACCAAAACCGCTTACTTGTGCAGCTTACGCTGGTAGAAGGCAAGCTCCTCACCCTCCAAGATGTAACCATCACAGCGGCCAGACTGACCGGGACGGCTGGAAATAATGGCATACAAGCGACCAGCCTCGAACTGCTTCTCAACAGCGGCGTCGACCTTGCCGTGGGCAGCATAGCGCTCGGCCTGCTTCTTCTCGACGGCCTTGCTCTTCTTGGCCTCCTCCTCGACCTTGCCCTCCTTGGCGGCCTGGGCCTTCTGGCGTCTACGGCCGATGGGCTGGCCGTAGTGGGCCTCGTACCATTGTCGGAAGGGGGCGGCGTCGACCTGGACGACGGCGCTGCGGGTCAGGGTGTTGGTGCGGACGAGCTCGTTGTTGGAAGGGTGGTAGGCGACGGCGATGACACGCGTCTTGCGGGTGCAGCCCTCGGACGCCCAGGCGAAGTTGCCCGAGTCGAGACGCAGAGCACGGTACTTGTGGTTGCCGCCGCGGGTGCGGACGGTGTGGATGCGCTTGGCTCCGATACGGGTGTTGGCACCCTGGCGGCCAGCTTCGAAAGCGCGCTTCTTCCCTGTTGGAAAAGGTCAGAACGTATGATTCATTTTTTCGTGATTCATACGGGCTTTCGATGAATATATATAAAGGGGAGTATTTTTTATCTGTACGCACGGTAGAAGGCACGCTTGGCACCGGAGGCGGAGCGCTTGTGGCGGGAGTCACGAGAGATACCCATGATTGCTAGCTGTGAGAACAGAAGAGTTAGCCAGGCTGTTACTGTAGACAGATGTTGGGACAAGATGAAGAGTTAGAGGTCGATTGGCGGCGAGAATATGTAACGATGGTCGTCTCGATGCGAGCCTTCGTCCCGGCTTCGAATAATTGTCACATGGAGATAATCGTATGTGTCGTGGCAATCTTCGCTGTCGTCGACCTCTTGTCCCTTCATCTCGTTGGTATTGACAACTTACCTGGTGATTATGCTGTTCACCGGTGCAATCGAATTGGCGACGGATGTGGGAGGAGGGAACTTTTCGGCGGAGTGCTCGACGAGGGCTGGAATTGGCAATCGAAAAATTGTGGTTGTGGGTTTTCGCTAGCCCCAAGGTACGTACCCGCCTCAGGGCTTCGGAAAATCATGTTCTTCCGTTGTGTGTTAGCGAACGCCCCCAGGTCCATTGTGCATTTGAAAAAATAGTGGGGCGCGGAAGGATGCGGGAGACATGCAAGTTTGATTGGGTGGTGTAACTCTGTCATGTTTCCAAAAGGAAAGAACTGGTTGTCTCCATAATTTTCATCTTCACTTCAGGAACCATGAAATGCCAATGGCTGCAGTGCCTCCTTTGTCATTTGATCCAAGTTATCGCAAGTGTTTGCTTGTCGTGCCTTTCTTAATTTATGCTACTGCATCCTATATCTCTTTGTAGCGTCCTTGTATGCCGCTCTTTGTTACCAAAACTATCAAAATCCCGCAGAAATACAAAAACCATTCTCTTCCTTGTTCCTCAATGAACAAAACGTGGGCTATCCGGCGGACAAAGCTATTAGCGCCAGAGTCAATGCTCCGCCGCGAACCATTCATCCCTTTACCGCCCGGTAAACAAAAGCAGGATGTTCGTGCCTATGATCGCCATTCGTAAGAATTTCGATAACCAAGTTTACCAGCTACCAATATCGGTATATTCTCCACCTCCTTGCCTCAAAGTCTCGCTTGGCCAACCTTACTCTTCCAGTTCTTGCTCCATCTCCATAATGGCCGCTTGCAGGTAATCTGGCAGTTTCTCTAAGCGCATTTCCGTCGTCTCGAACGTCTCGACAGCAGCTGATTCGGCCGCAGGATTGACAGGCTGGATAAATCGAGTGTCAGGTTTTACAACTCTCCACTCTGCGCCAACCCACCCTTCCACCGTGGGGATGACACCCTCTTCATCCGTTGCGTATTCTTCAGCATTGATAGTGAGCTTCGGCGGAGGGAAGTATCGGTCATATCTTCCTGATCTTTTGTCGCCTTCTTCTTTCAGCTCTGCCAGCGACGGCCATCTCGCGCATTGCGGATTGTCCTCAGACAAATCTTTTGCAAAGCAGTTTGGAGACGCGAAAACTGCTGACAAGCCGTCTTGAAAACCCTTTCCCAAGAGAAGCGGTGCTACCTCCACCAATTGCTCGTTTGGGTCACTTGCAATCGCCTTTCTGCGCTCAAACGTAGCCATTCGCCAGCTGACCTCGCGTGAGAGCCGCCTCTTTGTGGTCTCTGCCACTTCCGCCCGAAATGCTGTCAGCTCGAGCGGGTTCTGTGGCACGAATGGGGTCTTGTCGGCACCAATATGGTGCAGGTTTTGCCACATCTTTTGAATAGCCATGCGCTCCTTGGTTTCCTGGCTCATCCATCTCTTAGACTGGGACCATAATCCTTCGCTCGCTCTGATTGCGTTGTTGGACTGCATGGGTCCTTTAATCGCATTGAATGCCCCTCTATGCGATGTTTTCCTGGTATCGCTGGCATTCCCACCATCTACAGACGTCGACCGCTTCAGCGCTGTGATTGAACTCCCTGACACGTTTCGAGGCTTCGTTAACTTCGAATGCGAAGGTATCGCTATCTCTGGTGCAGAGTTTCTTGCCCCCCGGCTATTGAAGTAAACCCATTCGTCGTCGCTGGTATAGAAATCGGAGCTCTTCGTGCCAGTGTAGTCGGAGTTTGCTTGTATCGCATGTCTGACCGAGTCTGATTTGGTTCCCTATGTGATCTCAGCAGTGATATTTTCAGGTTTGGTGTGAGTGATACTTACGCCATTTGAAGTTCCCGTGGCGATCATTAGAGCAGGTTGGGCCGGCTTATACTCAGTGGCCTTCATGCCTAGTGCAGGCAGTGGCTCCGTCTCTTGCGATGATGTTTTGCGTGGTTTTGAGCTTCCTGTCGCCGTAAGGTTTCGACAAGCAATACGTGTCTGCAACCCCAAGTCCCTATCATGTTGATATGGGGAAACAGAATCTTTGTGCTCGCAAAGAGAATGCTGTGACCCAAATGTGCCAAGAGGATTGTTCGATGGCATGTGCAACGTATCAGAGAATAAAGGCAGATCAGTTTCAGAACAGGGCGGGGAGGGCGTATTTGAATATGTTAAACCTTGTTGCGATTTTTTTGAAAGGCAGCTGCTCACGTTGTGGTCTGAATAGCCACGCGGCTGTTTTAGTTCACGAGTCCGTCTGGCGGCTGCAAAGTGTTGCATGTTAACTTCTGCGCCTTTGGGGAACCCAAAAGTTTCTTCGACGATAGGCCTTCCTTTAACACTAGAGGAACTGAGTGTGAGTGGCTTTGAACCGGGGACGAGCTTTTGAAACGAATTTTCTCGATGATTGTTTATAGCAACATCATGTGGCGCTTTCTTCCGGGCTGGCCTCCGCCGAGCTGAAGCCTTGGTTTGTTCATGATCAAAGAGACCCCCGAACCTGGCTTTTGGGTTTGCAGTAACCTGTTTTTGAGTTTCATCTGTTAACTCCAGGGTTGGAGCTATAGAGCCACATAGAAAAGCAGTCGGAGGGGGGTGCGGAAGTGTAGAACAAAGAGGACCTGCGACAGCGATGGGGTTGTACCATATAGGTACACTCCAGCTAGGCTGCAAGGCGCCGTAGTTGTTCAGAGACATACTAGGATATAATGATGAGAATGCATGAAAAGGCGTTGGATGGGGAGTCAAGGGATGAGGAGTCAAGGGATGATTAAGGGCATGCGAGTGAAGACCAGCCTGAAGACCAAAGTGAGCTGGGTGTACGCCGAACCCATCAGCTCCCATAGAAGCACATCCGTGAAGATCATTTTCCAACGCCAACAACGGCGATGAAGGCTCCATCTTTGGAGTGGAAATAGGCGTAAATTTGCTGGCGCACGGATTCATTGTTGCTGTGTTCGCTCAAAAGAAATGTTGCACATTTGACGTCGATACAGTCAGGAGGCAGCAAAGATGCGAAAGAGAAGAAGAAGTTAAGATGGCCCTGTTTGGCGTTGCAGAAGTGTAGCACATCGAAAGAGCCCAACCGAGGAGCTGACATCTGCCGAGAGAGTTGCAATATGAATCACAACAGGGTCGATCGAGTAACTGGGATTTCATATTGATGAGTGGTGGTTCAGGATCAGCACTTAGACGGCGAATTTGTTGGCGGACGCCATGGAATGTCGAATCGATCGAGTGATATTGAGGGAACACAATACGTAGCCCAGAGAAGCGTGAGGATGTTGCAAGTTAAATAAAAGCGCCGAATGGCCGCGTCGTGCCATGGACGATGGGTGTCAAGTATGTATTGTGTCTGGTGCAAGCAAAACGCCCACGAGGCAGACCAAGGCAGCAATGTGAGCTGAAGCAGAATGAGCCCGACGAGATTATTGTGCTAACAATGGATAATTCGCACGCACTGTAAAACGAAGATGCGACGTTTGAAAAGCAGGAAAAATTAGATAGAAGCAGAAAAAAAAAAGACGAAAACAAAGACCAGACCAGACCAGAAGTGACGGGCAGCCGGCAAGTTGCTAGCTGGACTTGTTGGCACACTGGAGCAATGAATCAGGCACCTGGCAGCACATGAGTTGTGTGAGCTGGGACCGTGCCTAATTTGGTCAACCAGACAGCTTAGCGTTGGCAAACAAACAATGTAGAAGTAAGCCAAGTGTGTATCGATATGGACGAGGTAGCAGAGTTTGACCAGACATGACTAAATGAATAACGTCGCAGCCAAAGAGGCTGGCCGCGGATGCTGGCATTTGGCCCTTTGTCTTGAACTCCCGAGGCTTGTTTGAATGCGTTGAATGGAACCCATGGCTTGTGGTATGGATGATCATTGTTGTACGTGGAATTTGAATTATGCCGGAACAATGATAGTGTTCCGTATTAATTGAATCCTTTGCTCTTTCAACAATTTCAAGGTAAAGAATGTGGAAGAGCAGGTATTATGTATTGGACTGCATGTGAGCCAGGTCGCCATTGGTGGGTGCTTCCTGGCATTGTGACAGTTGATCAATCAAATAACCTTGACGATGCAGGGGCGATCCAGCATCTGGCAGCTTGAGCTCCCAACCACAAGGCCAAGTCGGTTCTACGGCCTGTGGTCAAAGATATTTGGACATATCCAAGTAAACACTAACGCACCTCAATATGTCTCAGCACACAACGCGATATGCGATACTTTTTCTTGTTTAAATACTTTTGACTCCCGCACTGTAAGTTTGGCAGGCGCAAGTGGTGTCTGGTCTGGTCTGCCCACAGGCCACATGCAGCCAAGTACACACTAATATATTGCAGTCAAGGGTGCCATATCCCGCGATAGGCGGTACCTGCCACCGACACCAGCCCGCGCAGTCACTATCCCTCCTTCACATCCATCCGCATCTGCAATGACGGCTTCAGGACCCACAAGTGCTCACGGTCTTGGAGGCGAGCCTCGGGACTGGACCAGATCAGGACCTGATCAGATAGCACTTGACGTGGAGCAAGGGGCCTTGCATCTCATCATTTTTCCCAACAGCTTCTGATAGCAACTGGCGTTTGTCTCTTTTTCACCATTGCAAGAAGCGACACACCTGCCCGCCGCCATGGCCAACACGACCTTTAAGCTGACGAATCGCTGTATGTGGATTACACTACTTTTTGCAAGACAATCTGCGGCTAACACTTTAATTCACTTGCAGCACCCAAGCAGCCCATCAAGAGGCTTCCCGCAACCCTTGAGCTGCCGGCCAATGCTACTGTCGACGATCTCAAGGTCCTGATCGCTAAGGAGGCTAAGATTAGTGACTTTAATCGTATTGGTATCTACGATCCGACAACAAAAAAGACGCTGAAGAACCGCAAGGCACTACTCTCCGATGAGCCCAATGTGTCTGCTGCCAAGGAGGTTCTCGTCAAAGATCTTGGTAAGTCGGACCAGTCAATCTCAGTCTCTTGCCAGTGACATCAACTAATCGTGAATTCCCAGGTCCCCAAATTGCTTGGAGAACGGTCTTTGTCATCGAGTACTTTGGACCCATCGTGTTCCACGCCCTCGTTGTCGCCGCCCGACCTTACATCTACAAGAATGGTGATGGCGACATGTCAACGGCGCAATGGCTCGCCTTTGGCATGATTGTAGCCCACTTCATCAAGCGGGAGATTGAGACGCTGTTCGTCCACAAGTTTTCCGCCAATACCATGCCCGTTTTCAACGTCTTCAAGAATAGCTTCTTCTACTGGGCGATATCCGGTCTTCTGTGCGCTGTGTCTATATACAGTCCCAGCTCTCTGGCCGCTCGCGCCAACCAGCCTCTATTTGACCTCGTCGGACTTGCGCTCTATCTCTTTGGCGAAACTGGCAACGCACTGGTCCATCTCTATCTCTCTTCTCTTCGATCTTCTGGCGGCACTGAGCGCAAGATCCCCTCCGGTTATGGGTTTGCCATTGTCACTTGCCCCAATTACATGTACGAAGTTTTGTCATGGGTTGGTATCATTATCGCCAGCCGTGACTGGACGGTGGCGCTCTTTATCGCCCTTGGTGCTGCACAGATGTTCACCTGGGCCAAGGGTAAAGAGAGGGCATATCGCAAGGAATTCGGTGACAAGTACAAGAAGAAGCGTTTCGTTATGCTTCCAGGACTGTTGTAAGGGGCTGGGGGCGACACCTAGACGCAAGCGGCATGAGCCAGCAACGGCAAGTTGTATGCCATAAGGCACATTCTCGACAAGCCGAAAGTTGTCAAATCATATGAGCAATCTCGCCTCGTACTTGACGTCAAGAGATTGAAAAAGGTAGCACAGTGCACCCGATGGGTGACGAGATGCAAAAGACCTGCACGGAAGTAAATGGCGACATAAAAGAAAGGCCATTGAGTTAAATAGATTAATGTACTCTGACAATCAAAAGTTCAACCTGCTTTTGCAACAGTTCCGTTTCCAACCTCTTTCAAGACAATTACCCAATTTCATCCAAGACCGTCATATCAGTCATCATGATTCTCATAAACTCGTGTCATCCATCGTCAGAGTCATATACCAAACCACAGCATCAACCTCCAACTCTCCCATCCACATCCTTCAACGACTCCGTCGACAAACTCGCCGTCTCCGACCCCTTTGCCATGCCCGTCCCCGTCCCCGTACTCGACTCCTCCACCAAACTCCTGCTCGCATCCGACCACGCACTCCTCCCCCCATCCTCCATATCAAGATCCTCTCCATCCTCCTGCACACGCTCCCTCTCCTTCCCCTTATCCCCCAGCCCATTCACCCTCCCATCCCTATGCAGACTATTCGCCAAGTCAACATCCACATCCATCATCCCCTCCCCATACTCGCCCTCATCCCCCCCACACTCACTACAACTACAGCTACAACTCCCGCTCTCGCTGCCACTATCCCTATTCGCCAGCCGCACCGTCTCCTCCAGCACCAGGAACCCCCTCTCCAGCACCTCCGCCCAGTTCTGCACATTCCCCAGCTCCTTCACCTTTCTCGCCGCGCCGTCCGCCTCCCTCGCCAGCCTCTCCCGCTCTCGGCGCAGGGCCTCCGTCGCGCGCAGCACATCCCGCTCCTGCTTGTCTAGCGCGGCGGCGTTCTCGTGCAGGATGCTCGCTCGGGTTTGGAGCTCCGAGTCGAGCAGGTTGCCCATGGAGGCGACGACCGCGGCACGAGCCTCCGCGACATGGCGCTGCGTTTCTTGCGAGGGCAGCGTTTGGTGTAGTGGTGCGTGGGCGGTGATGGCGTGGGGTTGTGTTGGGGCGGTTGTGGATGGCGGGACGGAGAGGGATGCTGGTGGTGAGGAGTGCCGGGGTGAGGATGTTGTTGTTGACATTGTGATTTTTTGTCTTTGTATTACTTTGTACGCATGGTGTTGTAGTTGATGAGTGAGTGTTGTGGCGTTGAGAGCGGATGTTAGAAGGATGACGAGGTTGATGCTTGGTCTGTGTGTTCACTTTAAAACTGCGGGTTAGGAGATGCACGCGCCGGCCCGCGCATCATTGTGGCCACATGATTCAGATTCAGATACTAGACACACTTAGAGGCATTGTTTGAACTTTTGAAGGGCAGAGCTGATGGAGGGTGGGGTTCCGTTTCTCACTACGACGTGATTTGGCTGCTTGCCGTGAACCACTGACGATGACCTGCATTAGGTGCATGAGTTGGCAATTCTACATGAAGATGGCGACGAGTAGGAATGGACTAGTGTTGAACTGTACAATTGTTCAATCGCACCAAAGTAACTGCATTTAGGGTTCGCTCTGTTAAAAAAATGTATTAGACCATTGCACCGTTGGATTTTTATTCATACATGATTTGACCTCCCTGTTTGCCCATGCCCAGCATTCCGAACTTCCAAAGCTATATACCGTCTTTCCTTTTATAACCCTTTGTATAGTTGCATGTAATCCCTCTTACATCCTGGGTCCCTTTAAAACATTGCCAGAAATGTAAAAGAGCAAACGCAGAACTGAGATTCCTTAAAACGCCGGAACAGAAATCTTAAACCCTTGAATCCCTCCCTTAAAATGAGCACGGCATAAAAACACAAATCGCATATCCCTTACATTGCCACGGTTCGCGTCATCGTCGAGATCAAAATTCTATGACATGCAAATTCCCCATAACGCCCGGCTATGCGATATATCGAAAAGAGCGAAGGCGGATGATTAGATATTACCATCCCAAATTGAAAACAATCCTGTAAAAAATGGTCGGTGTTGTTAGTATTGGTATTGCATCAACCTCGACCCATCGCCAAGGTCGAGATTTCATCGCAGTATTGTTGTGTACAAGTCCCTCACAGAGCCAATCTCCCGCCATTTGGTCGAGAGAGCCCTAAGCCGGCAGTTGGTGGACTAAAAGGTGTCGAAGCTGATGAGATTCCATCTGAAGACATGGAAGAGATAGAGGATAGAGAGTTGAACCCAGAGTGTCCTCTTGACATTGTCCCACTGCGAGACATGGAGATCCCCGGGTTGGCCATCAAAGCATCCGCACGATCAAAGACGTTGCCATGGAATGCTGCGGCAAAAGAGGCACTGTGCGGTGTGGTAGGGACAGTTGCCTGCATGGCAGGCCCGAGGGCCGCACTCTGCGGCGTGATTGGGACCCGCGTGGTTGGTGATGCATTCTGAGAAAAGTTGCCACTCAAACTCCCATTGGGGCCAGATGACCGCATAAGATGGTGCCAAGGCGACTGCATAATTACGTTGCCCATTTCCTTCATGCTCTGCTGGATCGGTCGCAGTCGGATCTTAGTGTCGGGTGGAAGCGGAACTGTGTTCATGGATTCTTTTGTCCTTCTTATCAAGGACATCCACGAGTCGACAAAGTTGTTGCACAAGCTCCAAAACCCAGGGTGAGATCGGACGCTGGGGTCATTAAGCTTAATCATGGATAGCCTGTTTCGAAGCATCTCGGTTTGCTGGATTGTATAGCCACACATGGCGATCAGGCGCTTCCACTCCTGGACAAGGACCATGGGGGCACGCTGCTGGATCGCTGTCCTCAAATCACCTTGCAACTGAACGTGGAAGCTTGGCAATGTGCGAAGCACCGTGTCGGTTGATTTCTGCAATGATAAAAACACCCTGTCAAACTGGGCATCTTCCGCCGTATAATCGTTCGCAAGATCCCGGCTTCCCGTGGAGGAAAACGATTCCCCAGATCGTGGTGTTGCCGATGCAAGTTTTGCGGTTCGGCTGGAGCCAATTGCGTAGTGCATTGGGATGTCTGTCGCAACACGCAGGTTGGCAGGGTTATGCACAAAGTTTCCGTTGCGGCCACGCAATAAGCCTGTCCTTTCTGCTGTCGGGGTCGCAAATGGCTCCCGATGGAAGGGTTTAAGCGTCTCATTGGTGTCAGAGTGGCCACGATTCGTTGATTGAGACGCTGGTCGTGACGCGCTGACTGTGGCCAAAGTTACGCGAAGTTCCATGATACTGTTGTAAAGCAACATCAGGAGCGTGCGGATATATCGCGCGTCTCCATTGTTGACGAAAGTATCAATGTTGTCGACCAAGAGAGTGCAGACGTGACCATAGGCGCTGACAAGCGTATGGCATGCCCTATGCACGTTTTCATTGTCCATAACAGAGTATTCATCGTTCTCCAACAGCATGGTATCGTGTCTCTGAATCTCCTGTTCGAGTTCCTCAACATGAGAGTTGGTGTTATAAATGACAATCTCTAAACTTGATCGTTTTGCCGACCCGTCGCTTGTCAAAGACATCAACATCTGTATCATGGGGTGAATTTGGAAGACGGAGTAGAGAATGCCCTTGGCTGCTTCGATGAGGGGGTCAAAGATTTTGGATTCTCTCCGACGCTCAGGGAGAACAGACAGTCGACGAACATATATCGGACGTTGAAGGTACGGTTCACTGGGTGTCGCAGGACTTTTGACGCCCGGGGGGGTCCCTTGCATAGCGGAACCGTGACTCAGGCCACGATAATGGCTAAAGCGGTTGTTTGCCTGCGTCTCGTCCAGAGTGCCCAGTTCAGATGTCTTCCTGGACACGATTCCCATCCGCCGACTTCGACCGTCTGGTCCTCGATCCGACCTTAGCAGCGTCTCAGAGTTGCTTCGTAGTCTCTCATTGACGTTACCAATGGTCAATGGCATGACTCCCGGTCGACGAATGGCAGTGCTTTGCTGTGACAAGCCACGGTAGTGCGACCTGGTAGGTATTGGTGGTGGGCGAGACACGGCGTTGGGGGAGCGCATATCAGGGACATCAGCGCCATTGACTTTGATTGGAAAACGCCCGCTTGCGGCTCGCTTCAATGGGAATCGAGGGACGTCGATGCCGCCTTCACTGGACTCATCACCAGTTGCGTCACCTTCCATCCGGCCAGTCATGGCATAGTGACGAAGAAACTTCTTAATCATTGCCGTTACAGCTACCTCGGTAACCTCTGTTTCTCTCGTCACGCCGTCATGCGGTGGGCTTCCGGATTGTGGCTGTATGGCGTCCTTGGGTGGAAAGCTGATGGGATTGCCCTCAAATTTTAGTACTTGTAGAGACACCATCTCGGCGAGACAAAGAGGCAATTCCCGAATTTGGTTCTTAGGCACAGACAAAACCTTGAGTGATGATAGCCTTGCAATGTCTTGTGGTAGTATCCGAAGCAGGTTTCGTCCTAGGTCGAGAATTTCAAGAGATTTCAGATCGCATAGCTATACAGAGTCAGAAACAAGGTGTCCAACTAAAAGGGAGTCGTGGAAATGTTGGGAGGAATCATAATTACCGCCATAGGGAACTCTTTAATCTGGTTGCCTCTGATATTCAGATAGCGTAGAGATGTACATTCGGAAAATCGAGTTGGTAAGCTTGAAAGTTGGTTGTGCGACAAGGCGAGTCTACAATAACAGATAGAAAAACCGAGACGAGTTAGTTTGATAATGATCCTGCATGCGCCAGGGCGACTGAAAATGGGGAGCATACCGTTCCAGCTGGTCTTTGACAATATCTACCACTTCTTCCGGCAGCCTTTGTATTCCCTTTCGACTCAGATCGACGGTGACACCGGCCCTTAGTCCTGTACCAGCGGCCCCGACCTCGGCAGCTTGACCCTCGCTCTCCAGAGCGGTCTGCATAGCCTCCCGAGCCAAGGCTATGACCTGCGCTGGACTTGTGATGGGGCTCGATGCCGACAAGGTCGCGTTGGAAGGCGCATTTCGAAGATTGGGAATCGGCGGAGGCGGCGGTGGATGACCATTCGAGGTGGCAGCAGAATTGGGAACAGGACGGCGGCCTTGGGCCGGATTGTCGGGCAATCCACGAACAGATGACGGTGCCGCCGGGTTGCCCATAGGCATCCGTTCAGGCCACTCCATGGTGGAGGAGGAGAGCAGCAACGACGGAGGAAGCCTAGGGAATTGTGCTTCTCACGCGTCGTCCGTCGCGGCGGTGGGTGGGAGAAGTTGTAGTTTGGTTGATATTGCACGACTGGTTCAAACAGATCGGGTAGTGGTGGTCGGGCTGCGTACGGGTCGAGTAGTCGAATGGTCGAAGGACGGAACCCGGTGGTTCGGCGACTCACAGCGAAAATGTTTCAGACACCCCTCGTCCAAGCTAAGTCACTGCCCTGAGGGTCTCAAGCCTTGAGCCCAATGTATGCTGGGGTCGGAACGGTGGTGTTGCTTCAAGCCGACGGAGGCTGCGACAGAATGCTGCGCGAAGCACGCAGGCTCATGATTGTAGGCAGAGCACTGGGAATACAATAGCAGCGAAATAGAGTGGCGGGTAGAAAATTAGTAACACGGCGCGTGTTTTCTGATCGGTGACGAGGATCAAATTATCCGAGTCAAATGTGCCAGGAGGTTTTGGTTTTGGTTTTGATTTATGGGGGGAGGCTGGATTGGGTTGGGCTGGGCTTGTCTGGTCAAGCGTCTGGTGGTCTGGTGGATTCCGTGTTGGTGGTGACAAGGACCAAGAACTTGACATGGACCATTCGACTGGTCCAGACGTCGGGCTGGGTAAGGGACCAGAAGCACCTCTGAGTGGTGTCAACGGCGTCCAGTGAGGTCAAGCCAGGCTGGTCTGGCTGGTTTGATTTGGCTGGCGAACAGGGGGATAAAAAGGAAGTTGAGCCGGGAGGGTGACATCCAGGGGTTTTGGGGGACCATTAGCGAATTAATCAATGACGGGACAATTTGCATCTCCGTCTCTAAGCTTATCTGAACTGTACAAGACCAGGCATTTGTGAATGTCAACTGGTGGAATTGATTAAATTCGATGCACCTGAGCCGCGAGCAAACCGGGTACGAAATGGTCAGACATACAGTCTGGTGCAAACATTGAACAAGTATTTGAAGCTGCTTGGCGGACTTCCAGGGCTCATGCACGCGGCGTCTTGGTTGTGCTCAGTGGCGGTCAGGGCTGGGACCACCTGCATGTTTGGCTGGTGGCTGTCGGCTCCAGGGCTCGATATGGAGCTCCCACGAGTCGGCAGGGGGCATTTGATGGGGGGGCAATCGGTGTTTGATGCTAGACATGGACCCGCCAAGGCACCATCCAGGTTGAGCCATGTGCGGAGTAACCAGAGAGTCAGGTACCAGACCAGACTGACTGGAGCAGAACATTCGACCAGACAAACTCGCATGTTGGTTCAACAGCCCAGCCAAACATTTCATGCCTAGATGACCTCGACCCTGCCGCCCAACTAAGCCGGATTTCAAATAGCGAGAAACGAGAGCACACAAATCTCATCATCCCACGACTTTCATCTGCGAACTGGCTCAGCAACCTGCTTCAAACAATAGCAGCAAACAATAGATGGCGGCGTGGCGCAGGCTCGGCTCGATGGACAGTCTGAGTCTGGCACTTGCGTCTTCGGAGCCCCTGACAGATCGAGTCAAGTCAAGCTGGACAAACTTCCTAGGTCCTTGACGCAACACTGCAATGTAATACAAGCGGTGCGTCTGGTTGTGTCCATTCATCACATCGCATTCTCAATTGTCATCCTCCGATAAGGCTGGCATAAATGATTCCAATGAGGTGTTGCCTCGGGTGTTTTGAGGCTGCTCTAAATTCTATAGTGCAGGCATTGGTGTTTCGCAACATCCGGGTCGAATGTTTTATTGCTTGTTGTGCTTGTCGTCGTTGCCAACACTGGAACCATGTCGAAACATTTGACTCTTCCGCGCCATCAGTCAGAAGTCTCCTCGTTGTGTGCCACCCGCCCCTTGTTCTCTGGCTTCCAAAGTTCCATGTACAAGAATATTGGTCAAGGACTTTTCGGTGGCGTTATGTTATTACACTTTTCTGCTCCTTGTGCAAGTTTGTGTAGCTGGTCGGCTCGAACCGACCAAGACATGGCTGCATGTTTCCATAAGCAGTGCATGACATGCATGGGCATCCTAGGACTTGCCAGGCATCCTGTTTGAACCGGGCGTCATCTCGCAGCTGGTCGAGTGTATTAATAGCTTCCAGCATCGTGCCATCTGTTGAATACTACCTGACCGACCGCCAACCTTGACTTCTTGTTGAGTGAAACCATAGGTAGTGGCACCAAGTCGTACAATATTTGTCCGCCTACTCAAATACGTAGTCCGGAGTTACGCCAATATTTTGAAATTGGACTATAGCTTGCTTACCTATCTTGAGTAACGAAATTTGTGATTCCTGTAGGACTGGGTTGTACGTCGAACACGGCCGCATTCGGTTTGCTTGAACTTTGAAGCCGAATCCATTGAATTTCGAGTACGTTACGACCCAGTATTGGGGAATACACAATTGAGGGTCAAAGTCCCTCACAAGCCAAGAGATGCCACATATCGGGAAGTGTACAATTTTATGTAGTGGCTGTTAGTGTTTATTGTACTTGGATGTCGGCGAATGCTTCTTGCAACAGACCGTGAAATGGAGTTTGCCGTGTGGTTGGTTTATTCTCATGGCAAGAAGCTTGATCTCGAGGCCTTCGCACTCCATGTCACACTCCAAAGGGACAATGTAGTCTTGAATGTCGGTAGTGCCTGCCTATTAGTGCCTATTCACCAGTGCTTGCCATTTTTTGGTTCCACGGTTGCTGCAAATCCCCACCCATGGCTTGCACCTGCACCTTCACTCCTCACTTGCGACATGAACCACCAACCATTCTAGTCAACTCCTGACAATGCAACTCGAGATATCTTCACGTTCTCAATGTTTTTCAAGAGCAAAGTCTAAATTTTCCGCTCTGTGATGACGCAGTCGCTCTTCTGGCTTTGACATTTACTCTGATACCGTGGCATGCTTAGTAACATTTGACACCAATTGCGTCGATGCTTCACCGTGAATGCTTCACGACGCGTGCCAAAAGTTGCCTTGCACTCACATCATGCCAACCCTGCAGCGAACCGATTCATGCACAGATATTGCCTTCACCCTCCGACGACAATTCCACAAGAATGAGTTCAGGTATGCAGAGTCTACAGAATTAAAAGGAGAGCTGAGCGGGCCATACCTGAGCCTGTCACACGGCCGCATCAGCGCCATCACCCTTTTCACAGCTAACAGTGTTCCGTCCAGGCCATATCAACGGGAGATCATTGAGGCTGCACTAAGTGGCCATGATGTTTATGTCCAAGCTGCGACGTCTTTCGGCAAGAGTCTTTGTTTCCAACTTCCGGCCGTGATTGATCCTGGAAGCAAGTTTACCATTTCCCAAACATGTACATGGTGCCTCACTAACACCTCGATTCAGTAACCATAGTCGTTTCTCCTCTGTTGAGCCTTATGGTACGATTGATACCACTCTTGCGGGACAAATGTGCCCTCAACTTACATCGAAGCAGATTAATCAAGTCGAGGCCCTGAGAGCGTCGGGCATAGATGCAAGCTCGCTGAACAGCAACACACCATATCCTGAAAAAGATCGGATACAACGAGATCTGGAAACCGGTCATCCAAGGACACCACTTTTGTATGTAACTCCGGAGCTATGTTCAGGTTCTAGGTTTCGTGAACGACTGCGGCTCGTACATAAGCAAAAAGAGTTGGCCAGAATCGCTATTGATGAAGCACATTGCATCTCCGAGTGGGGGCATGACTTTCGAAAAGACTTCAAGCGACTTTCTTGGTTCCGCGAGACGTTTCCCGATGTACCGATTATGTGTCTTACGGCCACAGCGAATGCGCAGGTACGGGAGGATGTGCTCCGTATCTTGAAACTGGATGAAACTCCAGAGAGAATAAAGTCGTTTCTCATGAGTCCGCAACGCCAAAACCTTCATATTGAGATTCGATACTTTAAAGATGAGGATGACAATCGCCTGGCGGACTTCTTGAAGTGGATTCGAGCTGTCCATGACCGACGACGAGCTGAGCCGAGAAGAAAGGAACTTCGAGACGCAGGCGAGAGACCAGAAAGCGTCCCCGGTATTATCTACACCCTATCACGGGATGAGTGTGAAACTTTGGCGGCATCATTACGTGAAGAGGGCATCGGTGCCCGCCCTTTTCATGCGAAGCTATCGAAAGAGGTGAAGCTGGAAACCTTGAGTCGGTGGATCAATAACGAACCGGGTTACGATATTATCGTGGCTACGACGGCGTTTGGTATGGGCATTGACAAGAACAACGTTCGGTTTGTCGTTCACTGGCGAATACCCAAGTCCTTTGAGGGGTACTATCAAGAGGCTGGGCGTGCTGGGCGTGATGGCAATGCAAGTTACTGCTTCTTATACTACAGCCGTGAAGATCTGGAGCGAGTTATGCGGATGGTACGGAGTGACTCGAAAGAAGGCACAAATCAAGAAGCTCGACTGCATAGCCTCCATTCATTGGCGACATATTGCGAGAGCGTAGACTCTTGCCGTCACGCAGATATATGCAAATACTTTGGTGAGACGGCTGTACCGGACTGCGATTTTGCCTGTGATTGGCATAAGGATGCGTATGACCTGGAAACGAGGTACCTGAAAGGCTTGGCAAGTCCGGACTGGGTGAGCACACAGGTGCAACAGGGTACTTATGACGCCTACGATTACTACGAAGAAGATTAACGGTCATCCAACATATATCCTATAAAGCTTTGGACAAACTCGATGAACTGTTGTGACTTTGTGATTGACTCGCCTGCCAAGTCGGCGGTAATTTTCTTGGCTCTCGATTTAGGTCAGGAGAGGCTAGGATTTGTTGTTATAAACAGCCGTATTTTAATGACGGTTTACCCAACACCTTCACAGATGGCGAAACATAGAGGGACAGAACTTGTTATTAGGTAAAGTTTCACCTCTATCTAATGCTAGAGCAATGGCGCGCAAGGTTGCAACGATCCAGGACCTGTCGACAGAAAATCCACCACGCAAGCAATTGACCTTCCGATGCCAATTGAACAATCACCCTTGTTGGGAAGGCCAATGCTCCGAACCGCAGCAGTGCAATGTTGAGAGACACTTGCAACCATATGGTCGCTATCGACGCAGTAGAGTTGAAGGAGGGCCAAAGTATTACTCTGTCGTTTTCTGACAGACGCCCGTCTCCCAGCCCTTTTCCATGTAGCATTTACCACTGCAGCAGTCGTTCTTGCCATCCAAAGTACATTTGTTGTCTGCGAATGGTATTAGGACCTAGGTACTCGGTCATTGGACTGAAAGCGATATACTTACTGCCATCGAGGAGACAGACCTCTCCCTCTCTCTTCTTGTTGATATTTGGGGTTACAAGTGCCTGGACGCCAAGAACCAAGGTGGTGGCGAAAGTGACGTAGGTGAAGGCTTTCATTTTGAATTGTAAGTCGAGTGAAAGTTTGAAATGTAAGTGTTTGTGTTTGTGTTGTTTGCTGTTTTCTGCGCTTTTATTGTTGCTGCTGTTGATGATGTGATTGCTTAGATTTGTCCTGGATATTGCAGAGTTTTTGTAGCTTGGCAGGAAAGGGAGAACGGCATGAAATTAAGATGACACTGACTTGGAAGTTACACTGGCGTTTTCGAGCCCTTGTTTGATCCTTCCATACCCCTTTGAGTACGTCACATTGAAATTGTGACTGTCGCTGGAAGACTTTGTCATAGATACTGCTCTTTACCAAACCTCGCTTGCTCTTTCCTTACTTTGCATTGCAACAAATGTCCTCCATCCTTCATATCCGACTTTTTGGCCTGTATGCGTAATAGGTGTAACCATCTTTATACAAACCCACCACTGGGTTCTATACAACCATGTTCCTGAACCAATCCCCAGATTCGGCTGGTGCCGACGAACAATGGACTCATATGTGCACAGATCGCGATTAGACCCTGGGTAGAGAATAAGAACAAGAAGAAGACGTCGCATATGTCCTTTGCTTGCGAATGTATGTTCTTTGCCTACGAGAAGACCTTACAAGGTTTGACCCGTGTGTTGTTACAGATTGGCGATGCTCCGAGAACACAAGCACCGGGTAAGGTTTATGAAGGTGTTTCATTTCCTTGTCGGTAGGCACAATTTGTGCAACCACGTACAGTCTCACGCTGAAAAAGCTGGCTTTGATGATGCTTGGCTTTCACAAAATAGTGTGCTCTAACAACGCCATGCTTAACAATGGAGGGTATTTGACACACTAACCGTGCTGCAATCTGAGATACCCGGCTTTTGATGACGTACTAGACGATTTTCCGCCTGGGTTAAGCGAGGCATAACAATGTGAGTTACCGTCCGGTGTTGGGATGTCATGCTGTGTGTTGACGAAATCTCAGGTATAACGCGCCGCCCGTCTCTAATGCCGCCTCGACCATGGGTTACAACCCCGATCTCACATCAATTGACTAAAATTTTGAAACACCGGTATCAAACCAACGAATTGCCAAGAAGCCGTCGAATATGTAGTAAGCTTGTTGGTTGTTCAGTGGTCTAACTAGGAAACAAACTAGGCGACTCTGGGACTACAAGGATCGTCAGTCAGCTTCAACTCGAATCTCACTTCACACAAAATTCCTCTCCTTCATCGCAATTTCTACCCTCATTCATTTCCAATCATTCAATCATTCAATTCCGTAAATGGCATCATCATGAGACGGCCATTCTTCACGCTAACCACACGATTCATCTCAGCAACACCACCAGCTCATCGCAACCCATATGCCATCCTCATCCGCCAGTACTCCAACACCACCACCAAGCACACACAATCGCTTTCTCTCCCCGATGGCCGAACGCTAGGCTTTTCAGAATTCGGCGCCAGAAATGGCTACCCGGTCATCTTCTTCCACGGCTTCCCGTCGTCGCGCCTCGAAGCAATATACATTGACAGCATGGCACGCCGTCAAAACCTTCGCCTCATCACACCTGACCGCCCCGGCTTCGGCATCTCGACACCCCAGCCAAACAGGAGAATAACTGACTGGCCAGCCGATGTGAAATCACTGGCCAGCCACTTGGGCCTCTCGCGGTTCGCCATTCTCGGCGGCTCAGGCGGAGGACCCTACGCGGTCGCCTGTGCCCACGCTCTACCTCGGGAGACCATGTCCGCGGTGGGATTGCTAGCTAGTGCGCCCCCGTGGGAAGCAGGCACGCGGGATGTTACGAGGACAAGGAGAGTTATGCATAGGATTGCAACGAACTGGCCTGGCTTTATGCGCGTGTCTTCAGATATACTGATTGCAGCGACACGATGGGCGGCCTATTCCCGTGTTGGCAGGGCCCTTGTGAATAAGATGCTGGAGAAGAGCAACGAGGCTGCTGCCGCGAAACCAAATCCCTTCAAGAGCGACAATGACGTGGAGTTGTCGGTGGATGAGCAGCGAGAGCAGTTGCTTGGATTTTTGTTTGAAGCGTTTGCCCAGGGATCAGGGGCGTTTGCGCATGAGACTATGATACTGACGCATCCTTGGGGTATTAGGTTTGAGGATGTAAAGTATGATAAAATTCAGATATGGCATGGGAGTAAGGATGTTAATGCGCCCATTTCAATGATTCGATACTTGGCGGAGCGGTTGCCGCACGCGGAGCTACTGGAGTATGAGGATACGCATTTCTCGGTGGTGCAGCATTTGGAGGGTATTTTGGGAGAGTTGGTGCCGGATGAGGAGAAGAAGAGGTGGAAAGGTGATTGAAATGTATTGTCTTGCTGTGTTGGTTGGCTGTCAACACGATGTGTACGATGGATGTGATGTGCAGTATTGAGTTTGAACTCATGGATCATAGACTCAAAGGGTTGAGAAATGTAAACCTCAGAACATAGAATAACACTACTCAAGAATTATTGGTAAGCCGAAATAAATGCAAACAATGTATAGTCTAATGAATGTATCAAGTCTAGCCCTCTATATCCCAAGTCAGACGCCAAACCAAAGTCGCAAATCGCCAAATCTAAATCCATAAATGCCAACCACAATCACCACTCCTCAATTTCGTGTTTCATCCTTAAAATCCACCATTAGGATTAGGGTTAGGGATAACCTTGCCCACATCATTAACCTCAGGAATAACACTCGTGCCCGTCAAGGCAGCCAACTCCCTATGCCTCCGCAGACTAAACTCCTGGTTATCAAAATTCTGGTTGATGACGCCCACCATGCCCTGCTGGCAGTGATTGCCCTTCTGCTGCGGGCAGTAATACCACAGGGGCTTCTTGTCCTCGACCACAATCTGGAACACGTTCGTCGCCTGGCCCTGCTGTGTGGCGAACTCGAAGCCAGGGAAGAAGCCAGTCCCGTCGGCGAGCGGCTTGCACGGCTCGGCGAAAGAGGACTGCACGAGGGAGTGGTTCATGGGGAGGAAGTGCCACTCCACGATGTCGCCGATCTCAGCGACGACGTTGTCCGGGTCGAATTTGAGGCCGCCTAGGCCGGCGACGACGGAGTGCGTCACGCCGGTGAGGGTGGTGGTGCGTGTGACTTCGTCGTTGGTGGTGCTGCTGGGGGTTGGGGCGGCGGAGATGGAGGACGCGGCGAGGAGGAGAGTGGTGATGGCTTTGATGGACATCTTGGTGTTTTGTAAGTTTGGTTGAAGTATATGTTGTGAGTAGATGTAAGTTGGATGTGATGTGTATGATTGTAGTAGTGAGCTTGAGAGGTGAGTGATGATAAAAGACTATTTGAAGGGAATCTTTCACATCTTTATATACTCTTCAACAAATATCAATATACATATCTATTCTCACGACTTATTTCCATCTCACCATCTCACCATGTCAGCCGGATCAGCACTCGGTATCAGCCGAGCAGCCGGGACGCCGCTGCGCCCACCCAGCCCTATTGACACCATCCCCCAAGAAACTAAATGGCTGAGGAAACAAAACGTGGGGGATAAAACCGGGCACACTCTCTGATTCGCAGACGTAAAAGCCGTCTTGCCAAATTCGATTTATTTTGGTGTACGGAAGCTGTCGCTGCCGGTTCAATGTTGGGCTGTGCGCTGACGTTATAGCTTATTTTTGTGCCTGTGGATCGATTTGGTGTTGAAGCTGTGCGCCAGTCAGCGTGGCTTGGAGCCAGAGCCTGACTTGGGATCGTGCCACCAATCACGGCGGGTCTGGTTACCAGAGATAATATAGACTGGGAGGCTGAGCTGAGTTGGTGCTGCGGTGTTGTTGTTGTGCTATGGGATGGGGAGATGGGTGAGTGGGCGGGAATTACAAATGATCTAAATATATTGAATGGAGAAGAGGTAATATTCTACCTGTAATACCGTGTGTGTATGCTCATACAGAGTGATGCCAAATATTCATAGCGAATAGTGTTTATCCGCCGAGCTTAATTGTTCATCAGCAGCTGACTATTATAAGACATGGTACATGGAGAATAGCACTATGTCTGCGTGTATTTATGGTATTGATGAACCGCCAATTGGCATTAAAACAGCCAAACTTGGTATCCTACACTACAGCCTTCGGGAGAAGTCTTATAAGATCTATTTTCAGAGTCATCCTCTCTAATTCGAGAGGAAGTTGGTGGATCCCGCAATCCCCCAAGGCCATGGAAATGTAGCCCCCTAATACTGATAAGTCCGATATAAAAAGATATGTCGTCATTGAAAATACCATATAAAGTATGTCTCGAAAAGCCACCAAAACGCCAAGATCGTTTATGCCCTATATACATGACATCAGCAACCACCCTACGCACTCGCCTGTTTCCTCCCAACACCGGGCAACGTCTTTCTATACGCCCACGCCGCAAACTGCACGCTCGGCTTATCAACCGCCCTCGTCACAAAGTCTGCCACGCACAACGTCACAGGCAGCAAGATGACATGCGGCAGCAGAAAAGCCAGCTCCAGCCCAGTCGGCCCTATCTGCGGCAGCAAAAACCTATCCACCCACTGCGGAATATGCTCAATCTGGTCCTTCCCTCTAAAGCCCACGACAGAATATATCCTATCTCCCAACGTCCACAGCAGAGGTCCATGGACAAGGTAAAGCGCAAAAGAGATGCGGCCGAGATATTGGCAGGCATGGGTCTCGAAGAATCTTCTCAGCCACGCAATGTGGGAAATGGAAGTGATGAGTAACACCGCCGCCCAGAATAGGTAGAACCACTTGTAGTCGAAAACGGCCTGCGGCTTGAGGAACGAGAGGAGATACCAGCCGCGGCTGTCGGCAAGTTGGTTCAGATCGCGGTTTTCTGCAGGCACGCCGCCCAGGTAGATGCCGACTAGTAGCATATGATACCAGATAATGGTCTTGTACGGCGAAAGCCGGGTAATAAACTGGGGGAGTCTGTCGAGTGTTGCCAATAGGTCTAGATGACTTAGTAGCATGCCTGCGATAAACATGGCGCAGTACCACCCATCGGCGATGTACATGAAGTAAGTGATGAGGCCGACCTGGCACCAGAGACGGGCTTTGAGGGAGCATTGTGAGAATGCTAAAAGTGAGCCAAAGACAATGAGGGATCCCTTGAATTCGACTGGGATAGACCATAGATGGACGTTATACGTCAGCCACGGCACGCCGCCTTCTTTGAAGATGAAGCTAAAGTTTTTGAACTCGCAGTATAAAAACCACATTTCGTCCAGCCAATTGCCCTTCGGATCAGCTCCATCTATCCAGAGGCCGAAGAGATGCCATGATGTCGCATATACAAAGGTGGTGGCAGCAATGGGAAGGTATAGCCGTAGCCAGCGTCTAAATATGGCCGATCCAAGATGGTCCGCCAGGTCGGCAATGTTATTGTTCTCGATCAGCCTCCAGGGTTTGATGGAGAGGACGTAGCCAGATAATACGAAAAATATAGACACAGCCAGGTGCCCGCCGGAAAAGAAGAGTCGTACCCCCGGTAAAGCAGCAAAGTAGTACAACTGTTTATACCCGAAGCTATTCTCGAATATGTCGTGATTCTCGATCCTGTCTTTGTTGTGCGCCCACAGCACATGGTGGTGCCAATACACTATCAAGGCAGCAAAACCTCGTAACCCGTCAAGATAGGCGGTTTTATGCTGGCTTTTGGGTCGGTGCCAGGTTGGTAACCATAACCATGATTTGATGGCGGAAAAGCTCGAGCCAGCGGATTGAGGGCTCAGAGCATTGACATTGACGGGCTTCCATTGCGGCAGGTCACCACTTGTGGCTTCGAGGTCGACATTGCGCATGAGCTGCTCCGACCTGTCGCTGTCGCTGTCGAGATTGCTGGGTGACGCCTGTGTCGACATTCCCTCGACGCGCGCCTGCACCTCGTGATGCTTCAGCTTGTCGATTCGCGAAAAAAAAAAAAGAAAGAAAGTAATAATTGTTGCACAGGCCTAAAATGGAACTGTCTCGATGTTTCACTTCCGGAGACTGGATCCTGGAGACTGGAGACAACGGCCCAGCATAATTATTCACATGCTGTGAGTTATAGTTCTGGAACCGTTGCAGCTAATGGCCGCGGTTCCAGAAGCCACCGCCACGCCAGCTGGGGTAAGAACAGGTCAGCCATGAGTTCCTATTGGCCCGACGACGCCTGAGGACGCCACCATGCCCCTTTTCTGCCTTGATCGCAGAAACCAATTGGTGGGCCTTGGACGAAAACCAACACCCAGAATCCTAAAAATTCCCCTAGTCATGTCATGTTGCCCTGAAAGGGGATAACCACCGACAAAGTTGCACACTGCTTACACTGCTTGTGCGAGATCGACATGAATCTGCCAAACGCCAACTCGGTCGAAGCACCCAATTCGGTCAATCCTACCCGATTGGCCATGACTGGCGGAGATGGCCATATTATCACGTGAAGTGGTGTAGATTGGAAACTCGATGCTGTGCATCTCACCAAGGGATCGAGGAACCGACGTAATCGTCTCTGATTTTGGTCCCAGATTTTGGTCAGATTCTCGCCATGTTGAATTGTCGATAGGACGAAGCGCCAATCTCAGCATACTCCATCCTAGAAACACCGACGCAAGCACCAGACGGCGGAAAGCCGTCAACAAGTATCCCGATGATACTTACGACACTTCCTCGGCCCAAAATCGCTGTAGCTATTGGATCAGTCTTTCTAATAGCAGTATTCCTCCTCTACTCAAGGGCGTTGCCGTACCCAGTCTTGGCAAGCCAGAAGCATGCGCTGCTAGAGACAGAAGATGCGGGCTTAGCCTTTCCCTACGACCCCGTGCCGCGGCGCGACTTTGCCTCTCTGTCCAGATACCCGGCGCAAAATGCAAACGAGCCGTCCAAGTTTGCCTTCTCCACGCTGTATTGTAGCCGGAATCCCGACGTTCGCGGCCCATATTTTGAGTCTACACAGTCCATCATCTGGCGGATTCTGTGGTCGGAATACAGATCTAAATACCCCATCATCATCTTTGTCTGTCCCTTCATCCCCGAGAAGAACCGCCAGATATTCAGAGGACAAGGCGCAATTGTAAAGGAGATTGAGCTGCTGGACAACATCATACCTGACGACAAGATCTCGACAAAGCGATGGATAGACGTGCTGTCGAAGCTGAATCTGTGGAAGCAAATCGAGTGGAAGCGCATCGTATTCCTCGATTCAGACGCCTTCCCCGTAATGAACATTGACGACATTTTCGACCTCCCAGAGCAGCAGTGCAAAAAAGACGCACTGCTCCCAGAGGACAAGGCTGTTGTAGACAGCGAAAGGGGCAAAGACATGTGCAGCTACATCTACGCCGGCGTGCCGCACTTCACCATTGACAACATCAACGCCGGCATGTTCATCATGAAGCCGAATCTCGATATGCACGCCAAGCTCATCAGGGCGGCGAAACGAACAGAGGACTATGACGTGCGGTACATGGAGCAAGGTGTGCTGGGGTCCAAGAACGCCTTTGCGGAAGAGGGTCCGTTCCCGGTGAACCGGCTGCCGTCAGTCTGGAACACGGTCCCGGAGTATTATAAGGAGCACCTCAACAAGGGACCAGGATCAACCGAGCCGCCGATACGGATTCTGCACGCAAAGATGTGGAACCGGTTTTGGGGCTCGTGGAACAACTTGACGCATCTAAACGACGTGTGGGATCTGGACTGGATGAAGATGTGCAGGTTCTTTGATTCAGACGAATTCCTCCAGGCGAGGACTACGGGCGTGTATGAGACACCGTTGGAGAAATTTGTAAAGGCCCAGGCTCAGGCTCAGGCTCAGCAGAACCAAAGTCAGAGTCAGAAGCAGGGCATGGCGTCATAGTGTTTTTGTTATATTATGCATTTGTACTCTACATTTTATGTCACTTTCTCGAACAATTCCGTCTGAATGAGCGTGAAGCATCTTGCCATCCATCTCACGCCTCTTCTAATGCTTCTTGGCCGCCTTCTGAGCCCTCTTCTTGGCAATCACCCCATCAAACCGCTTAAACACCATGAGCCCCTCAAAGAAGCAGCTCACCATCCACATCCACCACTGCCCAGACCACCTATCCACCCCATGCTTCTGCAACCTCGTCCTATCCAGGACCATCGGCTCAATCAGATGAATACCAACAACCGGGAAGAAAATCGCCTTGACCAGCCAGCGGAACATGCCCGGCCCCCCTGGAAAGTACGCAGTCAGGATCTCCCAGACGGGAGATTCAGGCGAAATCCACGGTAAGCTGAGAAAGCACACAAAGTAAAAGGCCACTCCGGCCATGACAACCGCGTCTGCGAAGCCCGGGCCGTGATATCTGCTCATGTAGATGTCGCTTATGCCGAGGGCCTCGCGGGCAATGGCGTCCATCTCGACGACACGGGGGCGCACCTCGCTCCACGACTGGAGGCACGGCTTGAAGTGGACGACGAAGTCGGCGCCGCTGGCGCGGATGCGCATGCCCTGGAGGGTGATGTCGCGGAGGGAGGCGTTTCTCGCCTGGCGGGGAGTGAGGCCGCAGTAGTGGCGGAGGTAGTGGGTGAGTTCGCGGGTGTGGGAGGTGTTCATGTGGTTGAGGATGCGGTCCTGCATGGCTTGGTCTTCTTTGGTGGCCATTGTGAGATTAGAGATGGCGATGGTTTATGGTACGGCTGGGTGAGTTGTGAGGATTCAATTAGGTGTTGGATGAGTAGATTTCATTATTTTGGCATGGGCTGGACTGGATTGAGAGCTTTTGGAGCTTTTAGAAAGGTGCCGAGGATGAAGACATCTGAAGTAGGGGAAGTTGATGTTTGCTGTCAATTTGGTGGGGGCTGGTGGTCATAGTGCTTTCGGGAAGGCGGCGTGGGACGGCGCAGCCAGTGGCACCGATGCCGATGCCGTTGAATCAATGTTTGCTGGCGACATGCATGCATCGTGGATGCAATATGCTGTGACCATTAGTGAAGTGGGTATAGGGATTTTGCACAGATCTTTGAAAAAGAATTAAAAATTAATGAAGAGTTCGTCAATTATCTGGACTTTTCTCCCAATGCTTTCGTCATCTCACAGAAACGGTAGTGGAAAAGTAGAAACGATGCCAACTCTCAGCAAGGAATAGCAAGAATATGAAAAGATTGTCTCAGGTCATCGTTCCTATTTAATACTGCCGAGACGAATTACCATTTCCTCTCCAGTGGCAAATGGACGTCTAAGACAACACATTCACACCCTGGCTACATATGAACCCTTCATCTCTGGTTGGTCTCCTTAGTCCACCGCATATTCAGCCCCCATAGATGGTCAGCTTGTGATGCTAGAGTCCAATCTTTTGTCAGACTTCCAGGGCTGTGAAATCTGATCCATCATAAGATCATGTTCTGGTATCCAGAGCGATAGTGCTAACGTCTAGAAGCTACCTGTTGCAGAAAACTGCGCTGTCAAAAGTGAAACTACAAGGAGTTTCGGGTGTGTGTTCTAGCTGCAAGTCACATGTGGCAAAACGGGTAATCGGTTCCGAACGGTCTGATGGCATGAGACAGGGCCTGGCACGAGAATTTTCGCCATGAATGTCATGGTCCTGAAGGCATTATTGTTGTATTTTGTATATACGGAGCTAAGCGGGACTTGAATGCAGGCGGAGGCGAGACGAGAAAGCTACAAAAATGAGATAAATATGCACACTACCCTAAACTTTTGGTGAAACTGGCAATATCCAGTATGTCTTCTCTGGATACTGTAGGGAGTGACGATAAAACGAAGGATATTTGGCAAGAAAAGTGTGACATCGTTGAATTGGCAAGCGTAATATGTGTCGGCATTCCGCGTTGGCCTTGGGGTTTCAAGATACTACACAGCGCAATTTACGGAGTATGAAAAACCTCATCCTTCTGCTAGGCAATTTTTTGCAGTGAAGCTGTATTGCATCAAAACACACAATGGAAGATGGGCCAGCATTCGCGGGACACATGCAGAGGTGCCATCAGCAAAGAAACCCAGACCTGATTACCCTCCAAGATTCCCATGGCCAGGGGCCATCCATCCAGACTGATAGATCATGTGGAAAACTCAAGACGGCCGCAACCTCATATAGAATAACCCACCACCAGCCAATATCAAAAGTTCCCCCGACAAGGGAGGCATCCCCTCATTTCTGTTGGCCTCTTGGCACCGCTACCACACGTTTCGAAATGCATCCAAAATGAAGCCAGTGTGGATGACATCCCTTATCAATCAGTCACACTTCTCACCATCATCTCCACCCCAACCAACGCCAGCCCATGCAAGAGTCCACAAAGTGGACAGCACTCAAGCGACTTTTCCGCATCCCAGTCGATGCAAATTTTCATCCTCGGCCAGGATTGGGTGTTGACGGCATAAACGGCGACGCATTTCTCGGCACCCAACCGAGACGAGGGGGGCTTCCGCTCTCGGGGAGCGTGATGCCGATTCTTATCAATCAGTAGTACTTGTGCGGCATACAGATGCCGCGGCGAATGGGTTTGTACCTGGCGTGAATGGAGCTACGTGGGCCATGTCATCAGCCGCACCGTTGGGACGGTCAAGTCGGTGTTTGGCGGGTTGATCTTGGCCGATGGCCGGACTAGGCGCATCAAGTTGTTCCAATCGGTCTTGATGATTGTCTAGTTGTCCGAGAGATCCGCAATATTATGAGTCAACGCTTGGGGTTTCAGGGTGGCGGGCAGGCATTGATGGGAGGATGGAGTTGGCATGTTGGGATGAGAATGGGATGAGAGGAGGTCAAGTATTCATGTTCAAAGGGTTGAAGGTCGAGCTGAGCCAGACGAATCTAAAGTGAGGATGAGGATGAGGATGAATGGATGGTCTCTACGAGGAAGAGTACGGTTGACGGTTGCGTGATTGGAAAGGAATATTTCCAATTAACATCTCCCTCGTTATCAATCAAGGAAAAGGACTCCGTGCGAGACGTTCACAAGAGAGGGTGTGTTGGTTTTCACAGACCATAAGCCACCTTTTAATCCTGCCCAGGTCCGTGGAGGAAACGTTCCCCAAAGGAAAGGTGGTTCGCAATTAGACACGCAGGCAGTGACGAAGGCTGGAGCCATGTCTATTTATTAAAGACGGGAAGCCCATGTATGTTTCCTGTGGAAACATATGTCCCTCCGATTACAGAGTCCATCCCTCCAACTCAACAATTACTCACCAAAAAACTGCTTCATGTATTAATACATGTCACTTGAATACTGTATGAGGCAGTAAGTCTGGATCCGCTCGTGTCGCGTGGCTCGTAATTCCGAGCCTTCAAAGCCACACACCCAGCTGAGTCAGCCTGCACCCTGCCCTCCAAACTTTCACATCTGCCAGCACCGCCAGCACCGCCCTCGTATTTCCGCTCGGATTTTATCCCAAATGGGCGCGAGGCAAAATTCTGCAGCGATTTTATCAGATCAGATTGATAAAGATTTCCTTTTACAACCCCAGAGCCCCCTCCCTCATTTTGAGCACTCGCTTCACGCCTGGCTCAACGGTCGTAACTCCGACACGCATCTGTGCAATCTGACCCCAACCATGACTGGGAGAAGTGAGAGAAGTGAGAGCCCGGAATCCGACACAGCGTCGCGCAGCCACGGCGATGGGGACCAACCACCAGCCCGCAAGCGACAGCGCGTGCGCCTGAGCTGTCTTGAGTGTCGGCGCCGGAAGCTCTCATGCGACAGAGGCTTCCCCTGCGAGCGCTGCATCAAGAGCGGCACCCCGGACCGGTGCAGCTACGAATCTCGGAACGGAGAGGTCGTGAATGCCTCCTCCGGCATTCCGCCGCCCTTTGCGCAGCTGGATTCGCGCCGCTTTGGAATCGGCGGTGGTGATGGGCCGTCTGGCTTCTCATCCCGGGAGGACCATGAGAGGATTCGCAGACTGGAGCTTGAAATCGCACAGCTCAAAAATCAACTCACCAGACCGGGGGGAAGCGGCTCATTTGACGGCAGCACAGTCGCTGCGACGGACTCACCTGCGACCAGAAAGGATGAGAACCTCGCTGAGAATGACGGCGCACCTCGACCAGAGGTGCAGGAATGCATCGACGCCGGCAACATGAGCGGCGAAAAGGGCGAACTTCGATTCTTCCGTGGAAAGGGCTTCAGAACTCGCTATTTCGGACCTCACAATGCAAGTATGGCTTTTGTGGAATTGACGGGACTGTGTCCGTTTATGAGAGAGACGGCGGATGAGTGGCTCAGACCTGTCATCCTGCATGATCGTAAAGATCGCAAGCGCCGCCTGGAGGATCGCGAGGCTTTGTTCGAGAAGCAGGATCCTGAGCTGGAGGCTTTACTTCCCACCAAGGAAGAGACGGATGCCCTCGTCTCGGTGTATCTTGATCAGTTTGAGCAGATTCACCGCATCGTCCATATTCCCACCTTCCGCAAGGAGTACGCCGAGTTTTGGAAGCCAGATGGCAAGCAGCGCTATGCGGCTTTCACAGCTTTGATCCTGGCCATGATGGCCGTGACCAGCTGCGTCCACACTCACGACAGCCTCAAGTTCATCGGCATGATGTCCAATGCCCGACACTGGGCCGAGAAATGGATCTGGGCCTGCGACGCCTGGCTGTCACGGCAGAGCCAGAAGCACCGCAAGCTCATCCACTTCCAGATTGCCTGCCTTTTGTACCTGGGCAAGCGAGTCAACACAATCAAGAAGAAGCGATTCTGGACCAGCTCCGGCGCTCTTATCCAGGACGGTATCTCCGTCGGCCTTCATCGCGAGCCCAGCCACATGGGCGGCAAGATTACAGTGTACAACCAGGAAATGCGCCGGCGAATCTGGACCACCGTCCAGGAATTCGACATGCAGGCGTCCTTTGACCATGGACTGCCTACGCTGCTCAGCCAGCTGCACTACGACACCAATCCTCCCCGGAATCTGGATGATGAGGACTTTGACGAGGAGACGACCACTCTGCCGGCCTCCAAACCGGCAAGGGAGTACACCTTCAGCTCCTTCCAGAATCTGGCACGACAGAGTCTCCCACTGCGACTTGAGCTGAGTCGTCTGCTCACTGGCCCTCTGTCCGACATCGACTACGACCAAGTCATTCGATACACCAATGACTTGACGCAGGAGATTGACGCGCTGCCCTCGTGGGACATGAACATGGACGGCTCAAAGGAGAAGAAGAACCCTCTCATTGCCTACACGCTGCTTCACGTCCAACTGCGTCAGTACATCATCCCCCTCCACCAGCCGTATCTGAAGCTGCGCAAGCAAAACTCCAAGTACCAATACTCCGAAATCATCTACTACAACGCCGCGCGTGACATTGTCCTGCTCCACGACAAGCTCTACGAGCAAGGCATCCGCTCGCTCAACTTTCTGCGAGAAGACGCCCTCACAACAGCCATCAACCTCTGCAGCGTGACGATGCTGCAGCCACGGGGCTCCACAAACATGATCATGATCAACTCCCACCACACGCTCAAACTCATCGAGAAGTGCATCGCCATGAAGGAAGACCGTCTCCTGCGGTGCGGCAACAACGAACCATGGGGCTACTCAATCATGTGTGCGGCCCTGGGACTCCTCGAAGCACACCTCGGCACCAAGACCACCGAAGTAGCCAAGTCGACTTCGGCGGAACGATTCGTCAACCTCCACTACAGGCTGCTTGCGAACCAAGAGCCGCCCGTTGCGTCTGACAATATCCCCGGGACGCCCATCAGCGGTGCGACAACGTTGTCTGCTCCTGGTCTTGGGCCCAGTCCCGGATTAGACGTGCCTGATCGGCCAAAGGTATGTGCTACTGCAATCAATATCTGATTTACAACAAAACACTAACGTTGGCAACCAGTCTGTCACACCATTCATATTCCCGCCTTCCATCCCAACTGTGCCCGTCGATCCAACTACCGCTCCCGCAACAGCGTGGATGATTGGCGTTGGTGACCAAGCGCAGCCGTTCAATATGGATCCGAGCCTGGAACTCCTGGGCTTGAATCTGAATGAACTCTGGGGCGAGTCGTGGGAGCTCGGTTAACTTTTTCGTGTTAGAAAAGTTGTTACGTTTTTATTGTGCATATTTTGTAATTGGCAGTACATGCATGGCCTAGGCAGTATTTAGCGGGGACACGGATGGGTAAATGTCCGTATGATGATGACTTTTTGCCTTGATGGCAGTGATTACTGTATGATAGAGATACCAATATACCTCGCGGCTCTGACTGAGAATCAACCAATGTGTTTGTTGATGTGTATATGCGACTGCAAGGCGCCTACATGAAATTACTCGATCCACCTATGCAAATTTCACATTAAACACTACGAAAATGAAATAATCATAACATTTGAACGGGGCAACCTCTTTGCGTTTTGTATAAAAGACCCACCGGACCACTCTGCTGTGGGCACACAAAACCCTTCATATGAGTCACATTTTCCTCGCCCCGTCCCCGGGCCCTTATAGTCTACATTTGCTTTGCTCGGTTTCAACAATTGAGAAAATCAAGCAACATAGCTCAGTGGAAGAGCGACGGGCTCATAACCCGTAGGCCCCTGGATCGACACCAGGTGTTGCTATCTCTTTTTTTGGTTTTTGGTGTTTTAAGATGGGGTGGGATGTAGTGGTGGAGTTAATACAAGAGTCCTGATATTTAACTTTTTTTTTAATACATTTTTAGGACATTTTGACTTGGTCTTTTGGATGTGAGGGGTGTATTTGGATTGCTGGTGTTTGAATGTGTGAAGGTGTGGTGGTTGATTTGGTGGGTGACAGTTGGGTTGGCTTCACTATGATATCAGACTGGACTTTTCCTTACAGCATGTAGAATTGTCCATTCAACAAATTGAATGCCTGGTATGCAGGTTCCAGGTATGTACAGAATATATATACTGCCAACTCAAATCCATGAAATCCACAATGATGAGCCATCACCACCAACTTCACCACCACATCCCCTTCTCACCAACAACCAACATCACGAAAACAACTCTCTCCCTCCCCCCATCCTCCCAACACCACCCAACTCCCTCAAAACCCTCACCACATCCTCATGCCCCCCCCTCGCCGCACTCTGAATAGGCGACTGTCCCCTCCCTCCCCCATCATTCACATCCGCCCCTACGCTCACCAACCTCCTCACCACATCAACATGCCCGCCCTCCGCCGCGGCATGCAAAGCCGTAGCATCACCGCTCTTGCCCCCCAAAGCATGTACGTCCGCCCCCGCCCCCAGCAGCACATCAACTATCCCCAAGTGGCCCCGTAGACAGGCCGCCTGCAGCGCCGTCTTGCCCTTGTGCCTCGCCGCCGTGGCATTCACATCCGCCCCGTGCTCGAGCAACGTGTGCACAATGTCCGTGAACCCGTTCGCAGAGGCGCCCTGCAGTGCTGTGAGGCCGGCGTTTGGAGACGGCGGGGCGTTTACTTCTGCGCCGAGGGCAAGGAGGTGCAGGACGATGTGTGTGTGGCCTCGTTCTGACGCTGCTTGCAGGGCTGTCCGCCCGTTATATCTGGTTACTGTGGTTGACGAGCCGGGTCCTCTGGTGTTCACTTCTGCGCCGTGGGCGAGCAGCATCTTGGCAATGGTTAGGTTTCCCTGGCCGCATGCGAATTGGAGGGCGTTGCGTTGCATGTTGTTGCCGCCGCTGAAGTGTATGTCCGCGCCGGCGTCTACCAGGAGCTGGGCTATTTCTTCGTGGCCGTGTATACAGGCTGTTTGAAGGGCAGTTTGCCCGTAGTATCCATGGGCGGGATCATTGACGGCCGAGGCATTGGTGGTGAGAATGTCCTTGACTGTTTGGATGTCGCCTCGTCGAGAGGCAAGTTGGAGGGGAGTCCAGGAGTCTTCATCTGTGTCTTCCGTGAGAATGCTGGGATCGTAGGCTACGTCTATGGGGGGTAGCGAATTCAGGTGTTCTTCTGCGCGCGCCATTGGGAACCATTGGGAGGGTCATGTCTGTCGTTGAAGGACATTGCATGAGAGGGGGATGTCAGATGTTGGTTTGGATGGTGCAAGGTTGTGTACAGGCATTAGGCAGAGGTAAGCTTATTGGTAGATGCGATGGGGCGTGTAAATGAACAACTGTCTATGTGGTGTAAAATGTTCAGAATAAGTAATAATATAACAGAGTTTATTATGTCTATGTCCAGAGATAGATAGCGTGAATACTCGTTACTGTATATGTAGAGGTGAACTTGACTCGTCCGCAACAGATGGAGTCTGGAGACAGCCGCAACATGTGGAACCACAACCTCAAAAAACCTCCCACCTCCAAGCTACAACTTCACCTCACCAACAACCACGCACAACCATGCTGTCGCGCCTCATCCAGCGCAGGCTAACCGCCTCCCTACGAAACTGCAAAACCACATCCCCCCGTTCATCCCCCAACACCCTCCCCATCCAACGACGATGGATAACTCCCGCCCCCAAACCCGGTGACGGACCACTCATGTCCCGACGAGCAGACCGCGAACTCCCAGGTAACATTCCCCCCAAACTCCATTTCCCTCAAATATCTCACAATTTCCCCCAGAGATCAGCCAGGTCCGTTTCCGCTGGGGCCGCACCCTCCCCATCTTCCTCGCCATCGTAACCGTCTGCTCCATCTCCATCTTCAACTACCAAAAGACGTCCTCGCCCATCGTGTCGTCCACGCTGTACGCACTGCGGACGAATGCCCGCGCCCGCGCTATCCTCGGCGACGACATCTACTTCAAGCACCAGATCCCCTGGATACGCGGCCAGATGAACCAGATGCAGGGCAAGATCAACATCTACTTTACGGTCAAGGGGACCAACGGGTGGGCGACGATGCGGTTCACCAGCCATAGGCCTTCGTCGAGGTCGCTGTTTGAGACGACGGAATGGAGTTTGACGACGGCGGATGGGGAGTGGGTGGACTTGTTGGATGGAGGGGATCCCTTCAAAGGGTTGTTGGGGGATGATGCGTTTGGCGTGCCGGCTGAGGAGGATGTGCATGCTACGAGGGGCTTTAGACAACAGGGCGCGTTGAATAAGTGATTTGAGGGCCGTGAAAAATAGTCTGAGTGTGTGTGGTAATGTGGACAGTGCATAGTTGCGAGCGATGGATGTCAACTTTGGGCGCATGGGAGGATGTTACAAGTGTACAATATGGTTTGAAATTGTTCTGTACAGTAGTAGAAAAAGTCTCAGTGTATCTATACATCATACATATCCGCTTCCCTTTTAAAAACACTCAAAATCTTACAATTCAGCCGTCTTTGACTGTCGCTGCTCCTTCATCTCCAAATGTCTTTGTCTCGCAGCCTCCAACTTTGCCTCCCCATCAGCATGTCTCTCCTCCAGCTGCTTCAGAGCCTTCTCGCGGTACGGCAGAGCAGGAGCCTTGCGCTTCTTCGAGTCCTGCAACTTGACCGTGCGGCCCTTTGGCCCAGGGACCGGACCACTGACGAGAACAATCCCCAGCTCGTTGTCGACCTTCATGACCTTCAAATTCTGCACCGTCACCCACTCATTCCCCATCCGCCCGGGCATCTTCTTCCCCGGCATCACACGACTACCACTTCCCTGAGAGGGACCAGTAGTACCTATTGTTCTGTGATTTTTGGAGTTACCGTGGGATGCCTCCTGACCCGCGAATCCGTGGCGCTTCATACCACCTGCGAAGCCCATGCCGCGAGACTTGGCGCGCACATCGACATTTTGCCCAATCTGGAACCAGTCCGGCAGCAGTTGGGAGCCGACGGGCAACAGACCCTCTTTGTCGCGGACCATAAACTCGGCCAGTTCGCTCTTGGGTGCCATCCCCTTTGCCTCGTAGTACCCCAGCATAGGGCTCGTCACGTTTCGTGGTTGTCGTGAGCCGGCGCCAATCTGAACAGCCCAGTAGCCGTGCTTTTCTCTCGTCTTGTTCGCCACGACCTGAACCTGGTCGAGTTGGAGGACAGTGCAGGGCACACGCATCTTGCCGACGAACATGCTCGTCATACCCTTCTTGGTGGCGAGGACGCCTGTTCGGAGGGGGGTCGTGTTCTCCCGGCGCTTCAGGGCAGCCGCGGGGCCGGTCGTGAGAGCGGGCAGGCCGGCATTGGGCTGGTTGAATCGCTTGTGTTTCGAACGTGCTGGTGCTGTTGACCAGCCGTATTGGATGCCGCGCTGGGCGGTTAGAGGGAGGAGAAGGCGGCGTGGTGCCTGGCTGGCTATGATAGCCGACGGCCGGGGGAAGGCCACCCGTAATGAGAGACGGGGTGGCATGTTCGTGTGTGTTGTGTTGGCGATGATGCCAATTGGGGGAAGTTTGACGAGGAATCGAGTTGCTGCAGCTTGAAATTTCGGGGAGCTTCATCTGAGGTCGGTTATACTACGGCTGACGATGGGCGTGTGGGGCTCCCGGGTAGGGCTGTTCAACTTGGCCACGGATTTGCTCCCCTGTAGACTCAACTGCAACTTGGGCATAGAGAAGTAGCACTGCCAACTATCAACTAAAGATATTCTAAGCCAACAAATTCTTTACTCTTAATACTCTAACAATTCTCAAGCCAAACCAATCAACCTCCAAAACTACTGCCCCGGCCCCCTCCCGCCAATCCCACTCCCCATCTCATTCACACTCGTCCCCTTGACCTTATGATCCCCCGGCTGCGGCGCCGCCTCATACAAGATATTCGTCGGGGCCTTCCCCAGCTTCGTCCACTCGCCCTTGAACCCAATGTAACTAATCCGGGAGACGTCCTCATCCCCATCTCCGAAATTATCCACAAAGAAGAGCACCAAACGCTGGACTTTGCCGAACAGCGCTCTCTTCACGGGGATCTCCTGCACGTCAGACGTCTGCGAGAGCTCAATCTTTTGCACGGGATCCATGTCTTCGGCTGTAGAGAAGTCCAGGTTGTCGTGGTTGATGTAGAGGTGGAGTGTTTTGGGAGCAGAGAGGGCGGGAGATGTGCGGATGAGGATGGAGTGTAGCTTGACTTGGGCTGAGAAACTGCGATTTGTTAATTACATGCCGTAAGATTTTATGGAACTAGAAATTAGGTCCATGTTGTGAAATTAATGTTGGGGTGTAAACACATACGGCACAGTCATGAGCAGCTGCTCATCAGCGTCGCTCTCCAATTCAGGCTCGGGGCTTAGTCTTTCCGCCCACGTCTTCTTGACGACGGCCTTCCCGGCGTCTCGTATCGATTCATTTAGTGTGGTGATTTCGTCAAAGTTGATTTGCTGATATAGTGATGATTGTAAAGCCGGTGTGATGTCGTCTGAGTGATCGTGTTCATGGTCATGGTGGTGGTCGTGTCCATCGTGCCCGTCGTGGCAGTGAGACATGGTGCCGCTGGGTGTTTGGACTTAATTCGAGGGGTAGTGAATGCAGGTTAGTTGTGGTAGCTTGATATCGGAGTTCGGTTGTGGATGATGCCGTGGTTGAGATGATGAGAGAATGTGAGTTTGGTGGGGGATCAAGTTGCCCCGCTGATGAGACGCAGTTGCCACAATCAAGAGTTCTAAGTGCACAGATGACGCCAACAGGAGGCTCACATGCCACATAATTTTTGAGTTCTACTGATATTTCGAAATTTCTTTTGGCTTTAAGGCAGCTTTCGTCGGGTCATATATTTGTCGTACATATAGGACGAAGAATATAATGTCCATCACGACAATGATGAGACACTCCGTATCTTTAATACCTAACACATATCAATAGGGAGCCGTATGAACCAGAACTTTATAGAAAAACGTCAACCCTGCTCCTATCAAAGTCCAAATATCATGGCAGTATGTACTAGCCCAATATCTTAATGCATACAGTAAGAGCATGAATCTGTAAATCTTCCAACATAATACACAACTCCGGGTATCTTGATAAGCCAACCTAGCAACACTATCTAAAACCACTCTTCCTCTTCCCCTTCTTAACCTTCTTTCTATCTCCAAAAACACCGGAAACAGGCTGACTCATCGTCACCGAAGGCCCCGGGAAACCAACACTCTGGGATGAATCTGGCACCCGCTGCTGACTGGACATTGCCTGAACCGGAGGCGGCCGCATCTCCATAGTCGACGTATCGTCACCCAGACCATCACTGGCTGGAAATCCTTGCCGCATAAATGCAGGACGCTTATATTTCTCCGACTGTGCTCTCCTCTTCGCTTCGATCCTCTGCAATCGTCGTTTCGCATAGGAGAACTTTTCCTCAGTTGCAACAGCAACGGTTGAAACGTACTCCTCTGGATCGACGCCGCGCTCTGTGGGCCAATAAGAAAGAATCTTTGATTGTTTAAGCGAACCTAGAGCACCTTGCTTAATAGTTGGCGCAAGAAGCTGGAGGCGCTGGAAGACGGCGTCCGGGGCCTCTGATGTTGAACCTGGTCCTGCCTGTGACGATGAAGCAATTACTTGGCTCGAATAAGGTGGCTGACTGGACCGCGGCGTGGCCACGTCCATCTGGCTCTCCTCAGCAGGGTGAGAAATGCTCGGGCCAAAGAGAGCGACATTCTGCACCATGACGCCGTAGCTGGACAAGAACATGTCTCTAGCGATCTCGACTACCCAGCCCCTCCGAATATGTTGCATCTCCTCTGGTAAGGAGCCTGCCGTCGGGCCAAGCCACAGCTGTGAAAACCGTTCCTCCAAAAAGGAATAGCCAAGGGGAGAGTTGGGCAGTTCGCTCGGTCCCTTCCTCCTCAGTTGCATAACGACGACATTTTCATCTGTGGTGTCAAGTAGGCTTTCAGTCTCGCTTTCCAATCTTTCGCCGTGACCTTCAAATGTAAGCGGTTGCTCCAGCGTTGACAAAATCTCCATCCTATGGCCAATGTTAGCAGTTGTTGAAAGCGAAACATGGGCCGATTTAATCTCACCATGATGTAAGAGGTAAAAAGCCTTCATGCAGGCCACGCTCAATCGCACGCTGAACAGAAACAACTAGCTCTCTTGGCAAACCATATTCGGCTTCTGAAATCCCAGCCTGTAGATCAGACGAGATGGTCTGCGCGAGCCGCCCGAAATTCAAATACACTGGCCGGGGCACATTTACTTCATCTTCATCAGATGTGTCGTTATCATTCGGCTTGGATTCTTGCTTCTTAAGCAAGGAATCCAGGTGGTCATCCGTCATGCCGTCTGGTAGCACAAATGTATTTCCCATGTGGCGCAAGAAATGCTTCCTTCTCTGCTTCCAACGTCTCCGGTCTTGAGATTTAGACCAGCCAATGCGAGACGTAGGTAGACCGACTTCGAGAGATGGATCAGTGGACGTGGTGCAAATGCAGTAACGCACACCTAAATCTTCGTCCAGAATAGTCACCTGGTAAAACCTGATGCCTGCGCGCGCGTATTCCGTGCCGGGACCGACTTCGTCTCCGTCAGTAGATATTGTGAGTTTTGCAGGCTGCACCCTGATAAACTTTGGTATGCGCTGTGAGTCCTTTTTGCTTTCTCCCAAAACGGCTGTGATGTAGCGGTGCCACTGTGGAAGCTTTGCATCTGAGGCATAAGTGAACCAGTATACTGTGAGCTGATTTAGAGACGGCAAATGAACGAAAACCATGCTGCCATCAGACTCGTCGTCTGACACCTGGCAGACGGACATCTTGGAATCCTCATTCCCAAAGCCAACATGGGAGCAAGTAAGTATGATTTGCGGCTGCCTGCTTTTCCCGGGCTCAACACCAGAGGGCAGTAAGTCCAACCAAATCAGCTGGCGAGCCGTCAAGACGAATACATGGTTCTCATTAACAGGGCTGCTTTGAATGTCGAGAATCCAGTCGGGCTTAGTCCTTGACTGCGAAAGAATGGCTACATCTGGCAGCACCGATTCGGCTTTCAAGTCTATGAGTGACATATGTTCTGAGCTCCACACCAAGATATGCTGGGACGGACCAAAGGACCATTTAATATCCTCGTCGCGCTTGGTGGTGGCACTTGGCACTCGTGGTTCACGATCAGTCCGTCCGATTTGCAACATGCCATGCCTTTGAGCCGGGTAGCTGGAAACTCGGGGTATCGTGTCAAGAATGCCGTCAGATACATGTCCGCACATGTGCAAGGACAGCCGTAGGGTGTTCTTGGCTACTTGCCAGGTGCCCAGCAAACTCCAAATACTCCAATACCCGCATTCATCAATTACAGATATCTGCGGCGGAGATCCAGCGGATGGTGGGTTGAAGCACACGTCAGACAACGCATTTCCCCCAGTTTGTCGGTGATGCAACGTGATCAAAGGGTTAGGTGTAATATAAGACGGCATCTGCGGAGACGTATTCGAATCCACACGGCCTGGCATTGGAATTCGATGGTACTCAGGGTGTAAGATGGTTACCGAGGTTTGGCTTTGAACCAGAAGCCAACGTAGAGAGCCATATGGCCAATAGGCAGTGGCGAACTTGATCTTCGTTATGGGTAAGCCGTCACCTTGCCAGATCGCCTCTTCCTCCCGATGGATCGCGTCAATTGTGGACAGATTGAGAGTAGCATCTTTGTGATCATCCCACTGCCACCCTGTCTCCTCCATTCTGGCTAGCCGTAGTTGCTGACCGGAGCTGCCTGTAGCCACTACAAGCAGCGGCATCCCTACGTGGGTAGTGGCGTCCCTCATGTCAGTCATCTCGCCGACAGCAAGAAGAGCACCGCTGCTATTACTCTCTTCTGATTTCTCAAAGCGGTTCATATCCTCTTTGAGAAAGTCAGCAGAGGCCGTAGCGCCACCTAGGAACATCTCGGGGTGAGAATTCGATAACCATCTCTGCTGCACTTGGCGCTCCTGCCACAGAGCTGTTGAATACTCTGGGGCAGAGCGCTTCGATGGTGGATACAGTTCTGCTGATGAGCCAACAATCTCGAAGTTTGGTGCTATTCGAAATGTAAGACAACTGCTCTGGACGGAGGAACAACCTGGCTGGCACGTACTATCGCAAACGACTCTGCTGGTGTGTAAAATCCCGGGACCATTTTCGGGATCCTCGCGAGGAACATAAGTCAGAAGCCCAGGATGACCATAAGTGAGGTCCGCTAGCCGCCGGTGCTCAGCCATTTGGGCCAAGTAAAGATTTCCAATTTGATATGAGTTTGGCAATAATGCTCTTCATACTTGGGCTCGAAGACGTGCGGACGATACGGGACTGGTTACAGGCTCAGGAGTGCTAAATCAATCAAAATCTCATTATGATGGACGGCGAGTTAAATTATTCAGGATTTCGGGCAGAATTAGTTGTTATTGAGCATTTTGTTCGAATGCTTTCTCAGTCTGGGTGAAGCTCGTCAAAAAGTGCACGTGACCACGTGTGTTGGAGAAGACCCAACCCCAGCGATCGCGTCGACCCAGCAACAGCCAAAGTTTAGGTAAACACTCAGCATCCTTGGAGTCATTCTCTTGAAGATTGCGTAACACCACACCCAACGCTCAATTTACACAGCAGCAAGAACAATAGCACTTCGCCATTTCCTTGTCCAAAATGGCCACCGCATTCGAACCATCATTCTCCGCCAGCGGTAACCGGCAAACCATGGCACCAGTCGGGCCATCCGTCGCGGACACCCTACCCAGCATCAACTTTGGCTTCGACGACTTACGCGACCGCATGGCCAAATTCACCGCTAAATTCGACGCCTTCATCGAGCAAGGAAGAAAGCGCGTACTAGAAGAGCGGAACCAATTTCGCATGAATGTCGCAGAACTCCACGGTACGATCCCCTCCGTGCAAACAAAATACGAATTCCTGAGACCTTGCAACTAACTAATGCCTCCAAAAACAGAGGACCAGCGCATGAAGAAAAAAGACATTGAAATAGTCCAAGTCAAAACAACAACCTACCAGCAGACCCTCGAAAAAGAGGACGCCGAAACGCGCGAAATGGAAGCCGCCATATCATCGCTCTCAGCACAACGCGACGGCCACCTCGCCACGCGAGAGGGCCTCAAGCAGCAAATCGCCCAGACGCAAGTCGAGATAGAAGCCCGACTTGCGGCACAGCGCGCGCACACGGCGCAACAAGAAGCGCAGCAGAGGTTCAACGTGCCGGAGCTGGACTTTTGGATCACGAATCTGTGCTTGAGGATTGAGGGGGCGGGGCAGGACGACCGGCTGAAGTTTGTGTATACGCATGTTGACGAGAAGAATTGGGAGAGGGAGGCTTGGTTTGAGTTGTCGACGAGATCGAGGGATTATGATGTGAAGCACTGTCGGCCGAAGCTGGAGAGGGAGGGCGTGGAGAGGGTGTTGGAGCGGGTGAATGAGAGTAGGGAGCTGG
Organism: Pochonia chlamydosporia 170; assembly: GCF_001653235.2. Lineage (NCBI taxonomy): Eukaryota > Fungi > Ascomycota > Sordariomycetes > Hypocreales > Clavicipitaceae > Pochonia > Pochonia chlamydosporia. Next base: position 7,132,837 of record NC_035790.1, read on the forward strand.
TGGTTTTGTTGAAGGGGATGAGGGAGTTGTTTGTGGAGGCTATGAAGTCGTAGGCTGGTGAAGTAATTTGATGTATTGTTGGCATTGTGTTGGGTGGTGATGAAGATGTACCGTTGGTAGAGTGGCCAGGGAATGCATCGACCTGTAATTGGTAGATTATTTCTTACCCACGAAATTATGAGCATTCTATTTACCAGTGAAATCCACACGCAAGTCGTATTTCATGGATTGTGTTGGAAATTACGGGCATTTGCATACCATTGTAACAAGCCCAAGCCATCGCCCAAGTCAAGTACTACGACAGCGCGTCCGCCGCGTGCATCAGCATCAACCCCACCACCATCTTCGCCATCCAGCAGGTCACCTCCATCCATCAACCATCCATCACACCAACCATGCCCGAGCCAGACAAGCGCGCAAGCGCCCAACAAGCAGTCGATATTCTTCATGAAATCTCTACTCTCCTGGTCCGTCAACCTTGCTCTTTTCTGACGTCTTCCCAAGTCGGAGGCTAACCAGTCCGCCAGAACTGCCAACTCGATAGAAGGGCCATTTCCATCTGCATTTCCATGATTGAGAGGGGCGTAAATCCGGAGGCCCTGGCGGTAAGAACAGCACCCGGTTTTCTTTCAATCCAAGCTTGAGACGCAGTATTAATGCATTGCAGAGAGTAATCAAAGAGTTGCGGCAGGAGGCGCAGGATGTTGAGCGACAGATGGCGGCTAGACAGCAATGAGGTGCATGACACGGGCAGCAATTTACGCGAGTTGTGAGCATGGAATGGGACGGACTATGGAACTTGGGAGTTGACTTGATTTCAAACGCTTTCATGATATAAATGTACGATATTACGCTATTTCCTGGATGCCAAATTCCACATACCCTTTCCCATCTGACCGCCTGTCTCATCCCTCTTCATGAAGTTCCCAAATAACATTATGATGCGCCGTACTCCATCCATTTCCGTCATGAATACCCTTGATCAAACAGTACCGTTCGCCAACTCCAATAGTCATGCAATACCCCAAAATGCATTCCCGCAAAACATATGCGTGGCGGTGTTTGTAATCGTTTCAATACAAATGCTGTATGCATAGCCCTTTACCTATGTCCAATGAGGAGAATATCGTCATCGTCATCATCATCCTCGTCTGCGCCAATCATACCGTCACTGTCCTGGTCGGAATCAGATTCTTCCTCACTCAGCTCCTCGTTGTCGTTGTCGTCATCATTCTCCTCCTCTTGACTCCTGTTTCCCCTCCAAAACCCCAGAATATCGTCATCAGAATCCGCATCACCGGCGATTTGAGCAAGATGAGAATCCACCGCAGACTCGAGGGGCGATAAGGACCGTGCGAATCTATCTGGTGCTCGGTGCTGAAGCTCGACCCCATGCGATGAGTGCCTTCGTCTGTTGGGAATCAAAGTCCCAGCGCGTACCGACGTAACATTTGTAGTTGCGGGAGTTGTCATGGCTGAGCGTTGAACGTCGATAGATTGCTGCGCACTTACGGCTGCCTCCGCTCGCTCCGCCGCAGTTTGAAGCTCTTGGCTGCCTTGGCCGTGAATTTGCAATTCAACGGTATTGTACGACTGGCATATGGAACATTTCAGTCCGAGCCAGTGGTAGGGCACAACGCATTTTCCGGAACAGTCATTGCAAAGAACCGTCGCTCTCGTGTCTCGGAATTCCGGCGGCATGGGCTGGCTCAGAATGGCAACATCTAGATTGCGAAACTGGGTCTCCATGTTGGCTAAGCTTTTATTGCAGATCGGACATTTGTATGAGACCCTCATGTGTTGATCATAGCACCTCTTATGTATACTATGTCCGCATGTCATGAAGACTACTGGCTTGGGTGATGTGAACATGTACTCTCCGCAGATTGGGCAGTCGCAGTCGGTTGATCGCTCAATGCACTTGTGAGAGCTCTGAATGGATGTGGTGATGCACGCACGGCAGGTCTAAAGTGAAGTTAGCAGAGGTCATCGATTGCAGACCACAAACAGTAGGTTGAGTGCTCACCTTGCAGTGGAAAAAGTCCTTGCCAAGACCCAGTCCTCGCCGGCAGATACCACAGTCGTTGCAGTGGTAGATTGGCTTGCTCTTTCGATTCTCCCACAATTTGCAGATGTTACAGTAGTAGTGAGCCGAAATTTCGCCACAGTTGATGCACATGTCAGAAGCCTTCTGCGGCGTCCCGCAAAGCATACACAACATGTTTCTTGTTTCTCTTCGAACCAGGCTGTGGTCTTCGACAGCATCATGGCAAAACCGGCAAGTGTACCATTTCTTGCAAGTAAAACATTGCAGCTTGACGTTTCGTTCATAGTGCTGGCATCCCAATGGCGCTTGCGACTCCGGCGGCGTGACGGAACCCTGGCCATGAGGTTGAGGTTCAACATCGGAGCCCTTTCTTGGACGTATTGGCGCAAAGGTCGGAGCAAGGTCACTGTCGCTGAGAACAAATTTCTCCGCCGTTGAAGGTTGATCGACAGTATGATTGTACCAAGACTTCAAGGACTCCAGGGGACCCGGGGATGTCGATGGCTCCCAGGCGTGGCCAAGTGCCTCATCGTCTAATGGAGCTGTTGGTATTCTACGGCCGGAAATTTGCGACGCACGATAACCCTCGAGCAATAACTCGTGCATACGCCTGGCCTTCTCGGACGATGGACTATTTTCAGCATTAATAGCCTGTATCCGTTTTCTCAAGTCGTGCATCCCGTCGTCCTCCGGGATCGCTCGACCCCTCCTTGGCGACAAGGGGAATCCTAGGTGGTCATGAGGCGCATCGCTGGCCGCGGGAGGAGTTCCTACGGTTTCCTCAACTCTAGTCTCCTGGGTTGACGTGCTCACGGGCCTCGAGCGGGGAGTCTCTGGCCTCGCAATGGGTTCTTGGTCCTCGGTTGTCTCATGTTCATCAGGTGCCTCATGTACCACCTCTTCGGCAATGCCGGAGTCGCTCAGAGCATCTGTGTTGACTGAAGGAGTCGTCTCATGATCCTCACCAGTCAGGGTCGTTCGTGATATCTCAGAAAATCGACGAGCTTGACGCAACACGGGATTGATAATGAAGTCGGATACCAGGGAAGACATGGGGTTTCGCCAGGCGCTGCAGGTAGCGAGCAGCCACCGCAGGAAGGCAGTTTTGAGAGTCTATTGAGTTCAACGGAATAGAGAAGTGAAACTAGTCTTTGGGCAAAAGGTCGACTATCTCTCCCTCTGAAGAATAGGAAAGTAGTCTTTTGGGGCTGTCTGTGAGGGAGAATAGAAGATAAAGCATGAGGCAAGACACTGAAGTGTCTCCAGAAAGTCGAGTCTGGTTCCCGTTGACATGTGTCTGGTTGCCATCGAATGTAATCATGTGCTCTGGGGTTCCGCTGTTCTGTCCATTCAGCGGCCAGTTTCGCTTTCCGGCGTGCTGGACACTCAGCGGGAGAGCAACCACGGCAGTTTACCCTGCAGACCTCTCTGGCCAGTAACAGCACAAGAAGGACTCTAAGCTGGATGACATAAGTCGGTCGGGTCGCATCCCGAGTACCAGCGACGGATGTCCTTTGTTGGGGCTAATAAATCGAGGCTGTGATGGATGGGCCTGGGGGCGTGGTGGGCAACAGTGGGCCCCTTTTCATGTGATCGCCCGAGACAAATCGACGAAGAATCGAGGAGGGAATGGAGGATGTGGCTCATGTACGTATGTATGTGAGAGGAATGGCTGGAGGATGTGGCTTTCTTCATTCCTCCATTTCTGTCGATATATGCGTCGTGGCTACGGAGTAGTAGTGTTAGGGCTGTGTCCAGTGTGATGGATCATTCCGTCAACAATGCGTGGCTCAACGGAAAGTTTTGGCGAAAGTTACGGACTCGACCATTGCCCCTGGTTTGGCTGATGAGTTTGGCGATGGCCGAAAGCTCCCTGTCCGTCTTGATTTATTAGGAGCAAAACCGGGCCGGGCCCATCAATTGACGGCGAAACACGACTGGTGATTGGGGCAGACCGAAAACAGTTGCAATAAATATCGAGCATTGACCAGAACTAGAGCCGCGTCCCGCCTAGCTTCCCTCCGGGCGACTATTTGCAGACCAGTTGACTGGACGTGGACTTGAGACCCGCAGGCAGAACTTGACCCTGCGCTGCGCTGCGCTGAGTGCTACGTACTCATTGTGCAGACAGCTCTGCAACATTGTGACGGGTAACAATAGTCAACAGATCAGAGATGCGTCATGTCGCTCAGGACAGAGTGCAGAGTTTTGACAAAAATTGCAGATTATGATATCTCAACACGCATATTCCTTGCTTCAAAGACTGTCTCTCCCGCAATCAAATTAGGGGCATCCAATTCTGGATGGACCCGAGAACATTGAATGCTCAAGACCCGCCCTGTGAGGTGCCACGCGTGCCGGAAGGGTTATGGTTCGCCTGTCTGGCCAATGTTCCTTGGCCCTGGGTCAATCTGCTTCGTGTTCCTTTCTGCCCGCAGTTCACCCACACAGGGCACAGCATGGCTCGTTAGCGCAGTTGAGTGCAGACATGGGCAGAGCACAGCTCCAGAGTCAGCTCGACTGGTGTCTGGTCTGGTCAAGTCCATTCGTGTCAAATGTCTGGTCAATCCGGTCTGGTGCTCCATCATCCACTCGTGTCGCCCGTGTCGCCCGTGTACATGCAGCCAGCAAGGGGTGGGTGCCGCAATCGTATTCTGCAAATCGCCCTCAACATCAACGCCAGCTTGGCCTCTCCTTGAATCTCCTCCTTGCCTCTTTTCTTCCTTGCCCATCTCCTGAGCATCTTTTTCTTTCTTCTCTTCTCAGGACTTTTTATTCTTTCCCCCCATTGACGACGATCCTCACCACCGTCGATCAACAGGGGTCCTATTTTTTTGAGTTCCTTCAAGCTCGTCCTGTCGTTTACCGTTCCCCTCGAGGCCACCGTTGCCAAATAGATTTGGTTCCAAATTTGGTCCCCAAACACGATTGGCATTTCGGCTCTTGGGCAACACCCGATATTATCCATTCCCCCCCTTCCTCGTCGAACGTGTTCCATCGAGTTTTAATACCCCTTGTTTTAATTCGCCATCATGGCAGCCGATAGGGCCGCCGTCGCCTCTGGCGCTGACGTCGCCGATGGGTTGAGAAAGCGTCCTGTTAACAACGGCACCCCGACTCCCCCTACATCTCAGCCTGAAGACAACAAGAAAAAGGCCGCCAAGAAGGTGAGACTAGAGCTGCAAAATTCAAATTGTTCGTCGAGTGCACATGGCAAGAACAGGAATTCTGACAACCACAACGCAGGCCGAAAAGAACTTTGTCGACACCTTCGTACAATGGGAGCACATCTTTGCCCCGCTCATCTTCACTGCCCTGGCCTTCTTCACTCGACTATGGAAGATTGGCTTGAGTGACATTGTTACCTGGGACGAGGCTCAGTATGTACTCTTCTAAGCTGCCCGCCGCTTTCTCCCTGCGCCGTCTAGCTGTTTGCTGATTCTGGATATTGTAGCTTTGGTAAATTTGGCAGCTACTACATCAAACATGAATACTACTTCGACGTCCACCCTCCCCTTGGAAAGATGCTTGTTGGATTGTCTGGCGTTCTCGCTGGCTACAATGGATCCTTCGAGTTCAAATCTGGCGAGAAATACCCCGAATATGTCAACTTTTCCTTCATGCGCGCCTTCAACGCCTTGTTTGGCATTGTCTGCGTCCCCATGGCCTACTACACTGCCCGCGAGCTCAACCTTCGCCGACCTGCCGTCTGGCTGGTTACCCTCATGGTCCTGTGCGAGAACTCATACACCACGATTAGCCGCTTCATCCTGCTCGACTCCATGCTGCTCTGCGGTACTGTGGCTACTACCCTTTGCTGGGCCAAGTTCCACAACCAGCGCCACAACAGCTTCGAGCCCGAGTGGTTCTTCTGGCTCTTCATGACTGGCATCAGCATTGGCTGCGTCTGCAGTGTCAAACTGGTCGGCCTCTTCGTTACTGCTCTGGTTGGTCTGTACACCGTCGAGGATTTGTGGAACAAGTTTGGCAACACCAAGATGCCCATTGTGAGTGCTGGAAACGCATTCCTTTCGAGTTGCACCATTGCAAGTGGTATAAACTAACATCAGACAGACGACTCTGGCCGCCCATGTCGCCACTCGTGCCGTGGGATTGATCCTCGTCCCTTTCCTCATCTACCTCCTCTCCTTTGCTCTTCACTTTGCCATCCTCGATCGCACCGGTCCTGGTGATGCCCAGATGAGCTCTCTGTTCCAGGCCAACCTGAAAGGCACAGAAGTTGGAAAGAATAGCCCTCTCGAAATCGCCTATGGCTCTCGTGCTACTATCAAGAACATGGGCTACGGTGGTGGTCTTCTCCACTCCCACGTTCAGACTTACCCCGAGGGTTCCCAGCAACAACAGGTCACCTGCTATCACCACAAAGATGCCAACAACGATTGGTTCTTCTATCCCAATCGCCGCGAGCCCGACTACGACTCTGAGTCCCCCGATCTCCGCTTCATTGGCGACGGCACCACCATTCGTCTGATCCACGCCCAGACTGGCCGTAATCTGCACTCTCACGACATCGCCGCCCCCATGTCCAAGAGCGACAAGGAAGTCTCCTCTTACGGTAACCTGACTGTCGGCGACGAAAAGGACCACTGGAAGATTGAGGTTGTCCGAGACGTTGCCTCGCGAGACCGAAGTCGAGTCCGCACTCTGACAACTGCTTTCCGTCTCAAGCACGAAGTTCTTGGTTGCTATCTGAAGGGCACCAACAAGAATCTGCCGCAGTGGGGTTTCAAGCAAATCGAAGTGTCTTGCACCATGGAGAACAACCCTCGCGATGCCTACACCCACTGGAACGTCGAGGCTCATTGGAATGACAAGCTGCCTGCCGGCGACCCTGGCGTTTACAAGTCTCCTTTCTTCCACGACTTCATTCACCTCAACGTTGCCATGATGACGTCCAACAACGCACTCGTCCCCGACCCTGACAAGCAGGATGATCTCGCGTCAAAGTGGTGGCAATGGCCCATTCTTCACGTTGGTCTCCGTATGTGCGGCTGGGATGACAACATTGTCAAGTACTTCCTCCTCGGCAACCCCCTCGTCTACTGGGGTTCTACCATTGGTATCGGTATTGTCGGTCTCGTTGTTGTGTGGTACATTCTCAGGTGGCAGCGAGGCTTTGCCGACCTTGATGACAAGGAAATTGACCAAATTCACTACTCGGCCATCTATCCCGTTGCTGGCTGGTTCCTGCACTACCTGCCCTTTGTCATCATGGCTCGTGTCACCTACGTGCACCACTACTACCCGGCGCTGTACTTCGCCATTCTCACATTTGGATTCCTCGTGGATTGGACAGTCAGGAACCGCAACACGGCTATCCAAGGTGTCACGTACGGTGTCCTGTATTCTGTCATCATTGGGCTGTACGTTCTGTTTATGCCCATTTGCTGGGGCATGGTTGGACCCAACAAGGATTACAGCTACATGAAGTGGTTCGACAACTGGAAAGTCAGCGACTAAGCAAGTTCTTATGTGGTGTACCTCTTCTACAGCGCCACTGTATCAGAGGGCCACATGCTGTTGCTCGTAACGACAGACTAAGCGCAAACAACACACCTCTCTTAAGCACCCATTTTAGACATGGTTACGAGCCATGTAACACACCAAACACATCGAATGAATTAGGTATTTTTCACCAAGGAATCGGCGTGGACATGTCAAGGGGACATTTTTTTTTTATGATATTTGGGTCGGGCGGGAAATGTATAAAAGAAAAGTGTGTGTGTAGAATTTTACCGGAGAGAGTTAACTCTGCGACTAATGCAAACATGATTGTTTTTCCTTTTCAATGTACGCCGAGTGGCATAGGAACGAAGTCGAAAACAAAGACAACAAATGTGATAAAAAGTTGAATGCATTATGCATTAATATCTAACTGCAATGCAATTTTATCCAGTGATGATATAGTAACTGTGTCCCAGAATGAAAGGTGAAACAAAAAGGGAAGAAACGGGTCCAATGATAAGGGTATCATGTATACATGCTCTGGTGTATTCGTTTGGCATCATCAGCTGTCTTCAATCCACCTCGTCCGAGCCAGGATGCAATAAATATACGTCTTTGACAACTTCAACTTAGCAACACCCACCAGCAGCAGACTTCCCCCCATCCCCGCCCAATTTGACCTGACGACTCCCCCCAGCACTCGGACCCTTCACCCCAGATCTCCTATCATTCAAATCGTACTTACCAGCCTGTATATTCTGAAATATCCTCTCCGCAACCCTCATAAACGCCTGCTCAACATTCTCGCCGCTCTTTGCACTCGTCTCCACATACTCGAGCACGCCGTTCCGCCTCGCCCACTCCTCCGCCTCGTCCCTCGTCACCTCCCGCTTATTCTCCTCCTGCTGCGTCAAATCAGCTTTATTGCCCACCAACACAACCACGATATCCGGCTCCGCAATCTGCCGCAGGTCGTTGAGCCAGTCCGTCACATGCTGAAAGGTCTGCTTGCGGGAGAGATCGAAGACGAGGAGGGCGCCGCTCGCGCCGCGGAAGTAGGAGCGGGTGACGGACTTGTAGGTCTCTTGGCCGGCTGTGTCCCAGAGCGAGAGCTTCATGTGTTTCTGGGGGGTTTTGCTAGTGTCCCGCGGGGGCTCGGGCAGGCCGTCTGTCGAGGGGGTAGCTTGGGGGGAGGTGGACGTGGCGGGGAGGAAGGTTGAGGGTTTCGTGTGCGGTGGCCCGACGGGGACGATGCGGGAGCCGAATTCTACGCCGATGGTGACGTCGTGATGGGGGGAGAAGCGGCCTTCGCAGAGGCGGATTGTTAGGCTGGATTTGCCGCAGCCGGAGTCGCCTATGCAGACGAGCTTGGCTATGTAGTCCCACGGCGAGGAGGCCATGGGGAATTTGTTGGGATTGTAGGGTGGTGGTGAGGGATGGTGGTTGGTGGTTTTGAGGGTTATCGTGAGGTTTGGGTGAGCACGTGGGATGGTTGGGTGGTGGGTTGGCGGCTGTGAGATTGGAAGAGTTTAATGATTGGGTGTGAGGAATCAATGGGTTGGAATGCCGTCGAGATGAGATGAGTGCTTCTTTTGTAGATGGAGTGTAAAGGGAAGCGTTGTGGTGGGAGAGGAATACAGATGATGTCGGAAGTGATGGGCTTGGGTTGAGTGGGTTCGAGGTCCAGATGTCGTCCGTCACGGCTGGGGCTGCTGGGACTTGACCGATGACTTAACCAGACCAGACATTTGAGCTCAAGTCAAGTTGAGTGCTTGAAGGCTCCAATTTTGGAGCTGCGGTGGGGACCTGCAGTAGTGGATTGGAGGGTGTAAGTACCAGACCAGACTCGACCAGACTTGAAGCCGAGGAGGAGCAAGAGCTGGGGAGATGGAACGTGGAAAGCTTCAAGTTGATGCGGTGGTTCATGCACATGTCGTTGCACTTGGTTAAGTGAGAGATACGGGCAATTGCTTCTCTTGGTGATTGAGTCGAGTAAAACTGTCGAGGCTGATAGGAGCACTTGAGGAGTCGGAACTGGCCTCGGCAATGGATGAGAATGACATAATGGCTGATAAGGGGTCTACAAGGCAAAACATTAGAGGATGCCTCGAGGTAAACCATCGATTGTCAATCCGCATAACTACGGAGCATCACACTCACATTGACAAGCATGAACAGCTGATTATACGAATAGCATGCAAAGCGAACAGCTCGCAACTAAGAATCGGCGTCTACAAAAATTAACAGCCACCTCAATCCAACTCTAGGCTACTCCAAAGTCCAATCAACCAGCGCTGTGAGAGCGGATATACGATTCAAACTCCTCCTTATTCCTCGTCTGCACATACACCGACCCCGGTCCCGTGAAGCGACACACCAATCCCTCGCCCGTCTTCAAACTGCTCATCGCCCCTCCGCCAGCCTTTTCAATCTTATAGTCGCAGCTCCAAGCTACGAGGTGGCCATTATCAACGATGTGCTGCTCACCAGGTTGAAGCTATTGCAAATCACCACCAGTCAGCAAAAGGGCATAAAAGAGAAATCAAAGTCAAGGCCAGCACAAAACTTACATCCAGACGGTCTACCGCTCCAAAACTCGTCAGCCACAGAATTCCCTGTCCACCAACACGATAGACAAACAGGTCCTCTCCCGAGAACAGCGTCTTGGTCATCCCCTGCGCCTTGGTATCCATCACCACGTCGGGCGTGCATGCGAGGAAGCCGTCTTTACCAACTGTCCAGGGCGTCCGGCCATCGACGTGCAATGTTATAATGTCGCCCAGGAGCGTGGGACCGAGAGCCAGTCGTCCAGGACCAGTGTACGTCGACTCGGACATTCTCCCGCCGGTGAAGAGCTTCTTCATGGAGAACTTGACCGCGCCGGTGAGCTGGATGGTGCCGGCCATGTGAATCATGGCGCCGGACTTGGAGCGCACGGTGCCGCCGGGCTGGAGGGTGATGTTGAGGACGGCATTTGTGTCGCGGTGGGTGATGTTGTAGCTGCCGCCGTGGAAGGAGCCGGCGTCGGTTGAAGAGAGTTGTTGTTGGTGTTGCTGAGGAGGCGCGAAATGCTGCTGTTGTTGCTGCTGCTGAGGAGGGGGGGAAAAGTGCTGCTGCTGCGGCTGTTGTTGTTGCTGCTGGCCCTGCTGGGGAGGAGGAGGAGGGAAGTGCTGCTGCTGCTGGTATCCTTGCTGAGGTTGGTACGCCATGGTGTTGACTATCACGATATACTACGATAACCTAGTATCTTGGTGTTTTGCCCAGGAAAAAAGTGTAACAAGTCTCTCTCGTGAAATCCCCTTCCCCCGCAGCCCTCAATTGATACTTATACATTCTCTCTTTCTAAAACAAGGGTCGCACTAAACATTCAGCTTCCTCACAGACCATGCTCCTTTGAGCATCGTCAACGTTTCTGCCCCTCAGACCTAACTGGCTGCCTCCCGCGAGTGTCGTGCAAGTCAGCCCATGGACCCAAGTCGGGCGTTGACTCGCACCATCAGCCACGTTTCCACCCATGATGGACTCCGCCAGGCTGAACGCTCATAGGAGATGGGGGAATTGGGGAATAAGCTTATTTGTCTGGAAATACCGTAATTCGGTTAGCTGCAAAACGGACTGTACGGTGTGCGGGACATTGGGCTATTATTAATTTTGTGGTTAGGCGCCGTCATTGCTGGGTATTTCGTGCTGGGAAATGCCCTTCTAAGGCTTTTTTTGTCTCTGCTTGGCAGGGACTTTTATCGATGGGCATAAGGCTCCCCCACTTGGATCGTGTCCAGGGTGAGACATACGAGGATGTTGCGCGGTGTTTGGATGATGGGTGAAGTGAGATTTGAGGTATATTTCCTCACTGGTGGGTTTGGCGGTTGGGTTGGGTTGAGGTGCATGCGGAGGAGATGGGTGAAGTTTGCCTGAGTTGCGTTCGCTTATCTTGACTTTGTGTGTACATCACCAGGCATTCAGGCAGAGCGCAATGAGGGGACAGAGGGAGAGTCAATAATGTGCATCGAGGCTTACATAAAGTAGAGAGTAATTGGGGTAAATATGACTACAGACGAATGCATTTACCACAGACTACGGACAATTCGGCGAGTTGCTGGTACAAAGCCGACTGGTTTAACACTGCCCGAGGGGTATAGCCAGTTTACACTTGATAATTGGGCGCTGGTCTACCCTTCCACTTGGTATGATGGTGTTGCGTTGCAGAATTCGCTACTACTTGATTCTCTATTCATGGGCAAGGCTGTGCGAACGATTGGAAGCCACTAGATTTGCATGGATCGCGTGGAGGGTAGCCGCAGCTGGAGAAATTAAACTTTCTCGTCAATCTTCAGACTGTATTAATGTGATGCAGCATAGAAAGCCCATTTTCACAAAGAGGAGCAAGGATTGAGATATTTCGAGTACTAAATGACAGATAGATGATGTATTCAGCCTAGATTCGATCAATCCTATTTTCGGATTCGATAGGGCATGCACGCTGGAAATTTCATTGACCCATTAATCGTGTTGCATCAGACTTGGAATTGACAGTCACCACATGCTAGCCCAAGGTTCATGTGCACCAGACATGAGCTCAGCATACTCACAGTGCAAGCATCGAGCATGGCGCACCAAACACTCAACAAGTAAATCAAGGTCAGGCATCGAGGGTATCCAACTGGAGCAGAGGCCACTACCTAGTAGTCAAAAGGTGAAGACGGCATTGTACATGTGTCCTAGTTAAGCTGCGTGCCTGGTCTGGCTCTCCATGGATGCTGCCTACAATCAATTTTAACCAACGACGCAAACTGTTGCCTCTCAAGCGGACATCTGGACCAGACGTCCTGAATTTTGAGACGACGACACTGGCCGAACTCGAATCACATCGGATTAACTCCGTTGCCAGATTCTTGAATACTGTCTGGTTTGTTCCTGGCTTGAATTCAAAAGCTTCAACGCCTTTATGTTTCATTGGCGCAAATCTGCTCCAGGTTAATATGAGAAGCTGAATGAGACAGCCGCATGCGTCACAGGTTTCGATGCCTTGCTGCGAGTGTTCCAGCGTTCCAGTTGTCTAGTCCAAACTTGGCACTGGGACCATTGGAGCTCGCAACATTGAAGCTTGTTAGCTCTGGCTGAGGCAAATAGCGGAGAAAGATTAGCGCCGCCGACCACTGAAACTGATCCAGTCCAGCGCTCAGTGACACCCAGACATTCGAAGCCAGTCCAGCATCCGTGAGTGCCTGCGGGGCGTGTGACTCCCCGCCTGACGTCTGCTGCTGACCGCCTGGTGTGCTCAAGTGGTCTGTGTCACTCACAACAGCACCGGTCCAATTATCAAAGGTACTTTGTGCCTCACCACAGTACCACATCCACTGCGGTACCGTTCAACTCGCTGCGCTGCCCATCTGCCTGACCTATTCCGTCCATCAAGCAAGTCACTTATCGACTGGCTGCCAACCTTCCCCAGGACCCCGGCCTCACCCGCCTCGCGTCGCATGACCAGTACCTCCGACCTTCGACTTGCCGGACGCTTTGTTATCGTCATTCTTCCTCCGCTTTGATATCCTTCATCCAACATCTCCCTCGACCGCCCTTGCATCCCATTTAGATACCCTCAATCCAAAACCCTGACGAGTTGCGGTCGCAGTCTGATAGCAGCTACTTCACTGCATCGACATTCTACCCACCAGCTCCAGAAGTGACGTGAGCCCGGACATAAGTCATCATCACGGTGTTTTCCCCAACGACGTCATTTGTCCAAGTTGTCATCGAAGACGGCCTCACAACGCTTGTGGCCCGCGGAGGCGGATGGTGATATAGGGGATACATAGCAACAGCATCATGTTTTCAGAATGTTTGTAACCGCCCGTTCACTGTGATCTTGTTGTCGAGCTTCGATGGTGCTAACTGCGGAACCCTCAGATGCGTCACGGTTCTTAGCACAGTCTCAGTCTAGGCTGTCAGGGTTTGCAGGACAAGGCGATAATGACAACCCCCGATCCAACGACTGGCCACCGTCACGGCCCGGACGAACCCAGCGAGACGGCGGCAGAGGAAGCACGGCAACTCGGTCGTTTTTAGCTAGAGGATACGGCGGTAATCCCTATCAACAAAACGGCAGCGGCTCAAGGTTTGGCAATCTAGGATTCGCCTCGCGGATATCAGCAGCACAAGATGCACCACTATTTCACAGCACACTTGACGAGTTCCGGGAAGAAGATGACGAGGAGGAGCGAGAACGAGAAGCCGCAGATTTGTTTGCCTTACAACGGTCACGGAGGGTGGCGGCCGCAGGTAAACTAGCAGAGAGTACCGAATCGGCCAACAGTCATGCATCTATCGAGGACAGCGCTGGAGATGTGGACAATCCATACCGAGAACGTGCATTTGGCCGAGGCATAAGGAGTAGCTGGAACGGGGCCAGAAGCTCGCACCAACCACGTTTGGCTGGCGATACATTGTACGAAGAGGCCGAGGAACTTTCGAAATCGGGCGAGGGGCGCCAACATCCGGAAACCAGTAGGAACCCGCAGGCCAAGGGCAAAATGGTTGACGTGGGACTCGATTCTCAAGAAGATGGTGACGAAGATGGGGATGACGATCCGCCCGAGTCTCTACTGGGAGGCGAGGATCCAAATGACTCTAGCCCCCCGCCTTTCCAACGATTCAAGTCCCAACCAGAACAGGAACCTTTTATGCCGAGGCGAACATCTACGACTGAATCCGATCTTAGCAGTATCCGAAGGAACGATCCAGAGGAATATGAAGTGGCCCAACCAGGCAACTTGTTGACTGAGGGCGAGCTATTTCGGCATGACCCATTCTTTGCTTGGATCTATCTCATCACCTTTGCGGGCATGATGTCGACTTTTGTCTTGGTGTGGCTACACACGTCTCCGCAAAAGAGCCCAGTCGGTGACACCATATACGCAACGCTGCAGAAGTCGTTTGATATGCTGGCAGTGGATACCGTTGTGTCCATCTTCGTATCATTCATATGGCTCGCGGCCCTTCGATCCTTTGTTCGGCCGCTCGTCAGCGTAATTTTGATTGCGGTGCCAGTAATTATGCTGTCATTCTCACTATACACATTTATATCATCGTTCAAGGGAAGAACACACGGAACAAGCCTCCAAGACTCCGTAATGAGGTGGTTCTCGCTCATCCCTGCGGCATCGTGCGTGTTGTGGCTATGGCTGGTTGTAAAGGGTCGCCGGGCCATCCACCAGGCCATTGAGATTTTGCAGTTTTCGTCCAAGATTCTCGCACAGAACCCGGGCCTCCTCATCATTGGCTTTGGGTGTCTGGCGCTGATTGTCGTTTGGACCTGGGCATGGCTTGCCATGTTCACGCGCGTCTTTATGGGTGGTTACTTCTCCAAGTCGCTGGTGAGATTCATCATTCAAATGTCGAGCTGGTGGCTCGGGGCTGCCTTTATCTTCATGTACATGTGGACGCTGGCAGTCATCAATGCCGTCCATCGTGCAACCACTGCCGCCACGGTTTCGCAGTGGTATTTCCACCGCAATGCTGGCCCTATCACACCATCTAGAGAAATCGTTGCGGCTGCTCTGAGCCACGCTACTACGACAATCTTTGGCAGCATCTGCCAGTCTACACTGCTCTCGCTGTTGATTCGTGCACCCTTACTGTTTCTCCCTAGGCGGATTGGAGGTGCGATCACAAACTTGGCAGGATTCTGGATTCCGACGCCGATTGTGGCTCTTACAAACCCCTTGACAGTTACGTACGGCGCAATTCACTCTCAGAGCCTTGCGGTTTCGGCAAGAGGATTAGACCAGATGGAAATTGTGTCCCCCACGATACCCACGACAACACTTACACCTCGAGCCCTGCGGCTCCGGGGACAAGCCAACGGACTGCTTCCGTACCGGCTGGCAAAGCTTCTACTGGTGGCGACGAGACTGATCATGGCAACGGGGCTCGGTTTTGCAGGCTGGGTCATTACTGCGAAACAACTCCGTATCCAGCTCCCCGAGGGTACGGGCATCCGTGGGTCTGCCTACGCATACATTGTCGGCATCATGGCCAGTTTTATTGGGTACTCGGTTATGGGCGCCATGGAAGGTATCCTAAGCGGCATTGTTGATGGCGTCCTCATCTGCTATGGCAGTGAGAGGCGTATGGAGAGAGGCCACGGGCGGTATTGCCTCGAGGCAGCGTATCTATTTGGGGAGCGGAGAATTGAAGAAGACCTGGGATATGCTTGAGCAGGAATAGCGTTTGAATTTTTCTTTTTTGTGTCTGTTTTCTGGCCGTTTCGTCGTTTGGCGTTTTGTATATTGAATGGCGACTCGTACATTGGAAGGATAGAATGGTAGAAGCGGGCGATATGTGGGGATTATTGCTTGGGTTGGACATAGCATAACTGATACTAACTGACTGCATAGTTGGATGCCTCTTGAGGCTGCTGGAAGTGTATGTAAATGGTATGGTGATAGTATGTTGTAACAAGAAATTTGGAATATGACCTCAGGACCTCAACTGGCAAGCGTGCTCAGCCACATGTTTGGCCGCGTTGTCCCGGCCGGAAATTACTGAAGTGAGTAGGGTGTTGTTTGACGATGTGGAATATTCTGGATGACTGGGCTGTGGCTGGGTTGCAGTGGTCAATTTGCGAGAGCGAGAACGGGTTGTGGAGGAGCCGTAGTCGTAGTGTGGCAACATTGAACATTGAACATTGAATGAGTGGCGAGTGGAAGCACGGGGACTTTGCATGAGTAAATCTAGCCGAGTATTGTCTAACAGGGCTGGCGCATGGCCACGATGTGAACAGTCTTTGTTCACTTGGAGTGGAAAGTGTTGCGCATCAATACATTGTTCAGGCGTGCTCAAACCCAACATCCATCGAAGAGCATGCTCTCCTTCGGATCCGCGGCAACGGACCTGACAGCATCTCAGTTTCGGATCCATGCCTGCACATGCCGCAATTGTGAGTTCTCGCAAATCCGTCGCAGAACTGAACCGTCTTACACGCAAGTGCAAGTGCAGGTGCACAGAGTCCATGATCGTTCAGGCCTCCTGTCACACACACTGCTAAAGCCAGAGCCAAAGGCAAAGGCAAAATGCAAGTGTTTGGTGCAGCGACGAACTTTGACGGGACGCGATCAAATGCTGTGCAACAGGTGGCAGTGCAGAGTGCACACCTGCATATGACGACAGAGCTTACCGGATCTGGATCTGGTCAGGCATCGTGGGCAACTGCAGGTGGCGGCTTGGCACTGGACCGGACCTAGAGACCATGGACCATGGACCATGGAGACTGGACTGTCATGGACTAGAACATGCCATCAGGGCTAGAAGTGCAAGGTGCAAGTCAAGTCTGGTGGTCAAACAACTGGAATTCCAGGTCAGGTACGTACTCTGGTTCATCGCGCGGGATCCGTCTGCTCCGTCTTGACCGATGATGATGGGCGGGTGAGCCTGTGTTTGCGCGGCCTCTTCATACAGTACTTAGTAGCAATGAACTTTAGAATATATACACCTAGGCTGCTGTCCATCCCATCCTGGTTTCTTTATTCATGACTTCCTCCATCAATCCATGCCACATCTTACTCTAACCATTCGCGCCTCTTGTTCTTCCTAGTCTCTAGTTCAAGGCTACCCCTCCCAACATACAATTTACCCACTTGAGCACTTCAAGTCATCAATCTCACCACTACGCAATCTCCCTCCTCTAACTTCCTACGCCATCTTTCCTCCTCAACATTAAATCTCATCCTATCCCTTCAAAATCGCAATCCTTATCTCCTGCGCCCTCTAATGGAAGACTACGCACCGCCGTCTGGCCCGCCCCCGCCAAAAGCGCCAGAAGTTCCGGCCGGATGGGTCGCGCGCTGGAACGACCAGTACAAGGAGTGGTGAGTTCTCTGTTTCGCCATACTTCACAACGGCTCGCTGATTTTCGTAAAACACAGGTTCTATGTAAACGTGTACACCAAGAAATCGCAATGGGATAAACCCACCGCGCCGGTCTTCCCAGTCGACGAGAACGCCCCGACTGATCCGCCGCCGGGCTATGAACCCGGCAACGGGCCCGCGCCAACAGATACCAAGAAGAACCCCTATGATGACCCGACAGCCCAAAATCGACATGCTGGTGCGTCGTCGACACAGGACGAAGATGCCAAGCTAGCGGCAAAGTTGCAGGCCGAGGAGGATGCGAGGGCGCGCGGTGGTCCTACTCCCCCGGCTGGATATGCCGCTGGCGGTGCGGCGGATTCATATGCCCAGGGGGGAGCGGGACACTCGCAGAGCCCGTTTCCCTCGGACTTGCCTCCTAGAGACGATGCCCGGGGCAAAGACCGTGGTTTTCTAGGTAAATTGTTTGGAAAGGGGAAGAATCCGCAGGGTGGACAGGGCTACGGAGGATATCCCCAGCAGCAGAATTACTATCAGAGCCCGCCGCCCCAGCAGTACGGCGGATATCCCCAGGGGCCGCCTATGGGACAATATGGCGGAGGGTACGGACAGCCTGGATATGGAGGGTATCCTCCTCAGGGTGGTTATGGTGGTGGTTATGGCGGATATCCGCAGGGTGGTTACCAGCAGCAGGGACGGAGACCCGGTGGTAGTGGTATGGGCATGGGTCTCGCGGGTGGTGCGTTGGGTTTGGGCGCTGGTGTTTTGGGCGGTGCGCTGATTGCGGACGCTATTCACGATCATGATCAGTCAGAGTACAACCAGGGATACCGTGAGTTTTCTTCTGCCTCCTTTGAATGTTATGGATTGTTGCTAACCTGTTTGCAGAGGATGGCATGGACAATGATTATGATGGCGGTGGTGGTGGTGATTTTGACGGCGGCGGCGACTTTTAGGGACAGAATGGGTTATGAGGAACGGCCTTGGGTATGGACGTAGAGCATAGCATAGCTGTAGCAATAAATATGACGTACAATTGGCTTGTGTGTGTATGCTGTACTGCTCTGTAACAGTATAATCTGCTACTTGTATAAGATGTTGACTTTTATATTACACCCAAACACAACACACCATCGTCTACAACAATCGTTCATCGTATCCTGTCCACCGTCATCCCAGCAAAGCAATCACCGCCGAACAGGCTCATTTCTCCCGTCGCTAACACTTCCCCCCTCACCCCCCTCCTTCTTATTCGAACCCGCCAAAAAGGCAGCCATGTCAAAGTTCCCCAGCGGATTCTGCTGGCCGCCCATACCGGCCATCGGCCCTTCACGCTGACGAGCCTCAAACTCGGCCTTCATCTCGGGGTCCACTACACGCCGTCAGCTACAACATCCCACATGAAAAGACCAACAAAACTTACTATTCTCAACGAGCTTCGGCATCCCAAAAAAGATGACCATGCTCACCAGACCCATCAAAATCATGGGATTCTTCAAAATGTCCAACAGCGAAACTACACCTCATTAGCATCCCTCACCAAAAGGAACAACAAAAGGACAGCTTAAACATACACGTCGGCCGGTCGACAAAGTAAATCTTCTTCCCCAGGCTCTTCACCTCGACGCCCCAGCCCGCGCTGCCGGGCTTCACGGGCAGAACCTCCCCCTTATTGCCCCATTCGTTGCCGCGAAACGTGTCCCACGCGTGGAGGGCCTCGGACCCGTCGTCGAGGAGCGTGATGTCGATGCGGATGGGGCGGAAGCCGTCTGTCTTGGAGTGGATGTCGGCGAGGTAGGAGCCGGGAGTGACGTTGTGGAAGACGAAGGTGTTGAGGGTGGTGATGGGGGTTGAGTGCGCGGCGTTGAGGGTTGAGAGGGTTGCGTGCGTGGAGGGGGGGAGGGTGAAGGGGTTGGGGATGGCGGGGAGGTAGAGCGTTAGAGAGGCGGATAGGGCGGGCGGTGCGAGGGCCGCGAGGGGGAGGATGGAGAGACGCATGTTGCTTGTGGTGGTGGTGATGATGGGAGGTTTGGAGGTGAGGTGAGGTTTGGTTTGGAGGTTGGGTGGACCAATCATGTGGGGCGGCGGTAGCTTGGTGAGATGAGCTGGCCGGTGTGGTGTTTTCGGAATGGTACTATTTTATGAGTTCTGTTAGATACCTAGGTAGTGTTTAATTTTTTTTCAATTGAATAATTATGTAGGCTTGATTGGTTTAAGGCGCGGACTGAAACTAGCATTGGTATGAGGTGTCAATCTTTATATCACGTAGGTGCTATTCGGCTGCACTGGCAGTTGATTTACCTTTGCTAGCACCGAGTTGCCATCAGATTAGATGAATAGCCTGTCTCCAAGGTATAATGAACAAAGCACTGATCCCAGTAACACAGTGACTTTGACAAGTTCGGCTCAGAAGCAAACGAGCACGAGGTCAGCCAGTCGATGCGAGTAACGATCATGGCATAAAGCTGGTGCCCATGGCATAGATAGACTCGTAAATCTACATTACCACAGTATATATTCACGACCATGTAAAATGTAAAGCCCATCTCACGCATAAACGCAACATCATCGTTGGTTCTCAAATCATCATTATTCATCTAGCTAGGTATCACATCTACGCCTTGGTAGTAGCCTCCGCAGCCTTAAACGACTGCTCAAAATCGGCAATAATGTCATCAATATGCTCGATACCGACCGAGATACGAATAAGATCCTACAAATCGTTAGCAATCGCACACGCCAACACGCCCTTTGAAAACATACCTCTGTAACGCCAGAGCTGGCCTTTTCCTCATCAGTCAGCTGCTCATGGGTAGTCGTCCAAGGACTTGTCAAAAAATTAGCCAAATCCGCTCACAAAATCCATACACATCACAGCATGAAAACAAGAGGAGGCGAAAAACTCACTGAATAGCCAACGTCTTGGCATCACCGACATTCGCCAGGTTAGAAATCAGCTTAAACCCATCCACGACCTGACTGCCCGCCGCGCCGCCCCCCTTGACACCAAAGCTCAGCACACCACCCGACCCCTTCTTGAGATACTTCTTAGCAGTCTCATGGTAGGGGTGGCTCTCCAGGCCGGGATAGCTAACCCAGCTGACGTAGGGGCTCTTCTCGAGATAGCGCGCCAGGGCAAGCGCATTCTGGGCATGCCTCTCGGCGCGCAGGCTCAGCGTCTCCGTCCCCAGCAGCAACTGCTGCGCGGCAAAGGGGTTCAGCGCGGCGCCCAGATCTCTCATGATCTCGACACGAGCCCTAATGATGAAGGAGATGCTGCCAAAGGCCTCCCAGAACTTGAGGCCGTGGTACCCCTCCGCCGGCTCGACAAACTGCGGGAACCGCTTCGAGTGCTTTCCCCAGTCGAACTTACCAGAGTCGACGATGACGCCGCCAATGGTGGTGCCGTGACCACCAATCCACTTGGTTGCAGAGTGCACGACAATGTCGGCGCCGTGGTCGATCGGGCGGATGAAGTAGCCACCAGCGCCAAAGGTGTTGTCCACGATGAGCGGGACGCCCGCGTCGTGGGCGACCTTGGCAATGGCCTCAAGGTCGGGCACGTTGTAGCGCGGGTTGCCGATGCTCTCGAGGAAGACGGCCTTGGTCTTGTCGTCGATGGCCGCGGCAATGTCCTCGGGCTTGTCGCCGTCGACGAACTTGGTCTTGATGCCGAGCCGTGGCAGGAACACCTTGAACTGGTTGTACGTGCCGCCGTAGAGGTTGGACGTTGAGACGATGTTGTCGCCGGCATGGGCGAGGGTGTTGATGGCGATGAATTGCGCGCCTTGGCCGGACGCGGCGGCGAGGGCGGCGGCACCGCCTTCGAGAGCGGCGATGCGCTTTTCAAAGACGTCGACGGTGGGCTGGGATTGTATTTTAGTTGGTTGTTTGGAGAGTGTGGAGGAAAGAGTTGTCACGTACGTTCATGATACGGCTGTAGATGTTGCCAAACTCCTTGAGGCCAAAGAGCCTCGCCCCGTGAGCCGAGTCATTGAAGGTGTAGCTCTGATCCGTATTAGCTTGTGTTAATTGATGTTCACATTCGCAGGTTTCTCACTGTGGTTGCGTAGATAGGAACAGCTCTCGACTTGGTAGTCGGATCAGGCTCCTGGCTACAGAGTACAAACAACAAAGTCAGCCCGACGTCGGATGATTCGTCTCGTCTGATCAGATCACATCTACTCACCCCGCATGCAGCTGCAGCGTCTCAAACTTTTCGCTCAAACCAGACATTTTCAATTCCTCGATACAGGCACAGGATTCAATACGACAAAATAGTCTTTAAAAAAGTAAATAATAGAGTAGAAATGAATAAAATGTTGTCACATCAAAAAGGAGGGCAGGGGAAGCTACCCAAGCTCCCTTTTAAACTACCTCCCGCTGCCACAAACCTCCATACATGCCCGGGTATGTAGCCTCTGGAGCCCAATTGCGTTATTATAAGTACTCCTTACGCAAAGGAAACTCCAAAGACCTACCAGGGCCCGTCCGGCAATGTAGGTCACCCCCATGGCCACATTGACATTTCACATTTCAAGCTGTACTGGTCTGGTTCGGGTTCCAGATATGGAGATTCGGACGCGGGACGTGGGGTAAAGCCATCATGTCATCAGCCATCAAACATCCAAATTGAACCAGACTGTGAAATTGACCCCGCCATGACTTTGACGAGCACGCCATCGTCCAGCCAGGTCGCGCTGGGGAATGGGCTTCGCACGCCATCGAGTGCCCGGTGGTGGTGAGACGGGTAGTTTTATTGGGTGGATGGGGACTCGGTGTCGTTTTTGTTTCTTTGGGTTGACGTGTTTACTATTTTGGGCGTGCTTACAGAATTACTAGTTTGTTCGAATTTAGATACAGTACTTTATTTTTTTGCTTCTATTCGAGCCTCATGTTGAACCAGACCAATCCACGAGACGACCTGTCACGCATGGCGCCGGTGTCGCTGTGTGTGGAGGAGGCGCAGGCTGTCGGTAGTGACGGCTTCACCGACACCCGTCAATGTGATGGGGGTCAATCTGTCGATTCTCTCTTGCTTTTCCAAATTCGACCAGACCTCCCAATGGGATACAAGTGCAGGGTTTGGGTGCGGAGAGAATGTGAGCTTTCAATGGTACGGCGACCTGCCGATGCGATGCTCCGGATGTTCATTAAGAGCTGCTATGCTTACCAGCAAGTGTATGTTCAATGTTTAAGTTGCGTAATACACACGCGTCTGCAGAATAAGATGAGAATCTCGAACAGTCTTGAAATTTTGCCATCCAGGCATTGTGGCTTTCAACATATTTGGAAATTGGCTCATTTAGTTTCTCGTCAATCATCAGTCCAATGGAACAAGCTTTGCCCTCATATCCGCGTTATACCCATCAAATACCAGGGTCTTGGCAACCTGTTCCAGCGGATTTCAATTCAAAAGAATTCGGTTCATCGCCAGCAAAACTATTATTATATTGCTCTCCCATGTTATCAAGACGCCTGTCCCTCTATATCCTTGTGTCCAAGCCGATCCATTCTACCACAACCAGCCCACCAATTTCCAAGATTGCGTAATGCCCGTATTTGCTCTCTGATATCCCGAACCAGTACGCCGTCACATTAGAATTCATTATGCCATTACCTAGCAATTGCATCCCAGTTGTTCCCTTGTTTCCTCGCCACATTCAAACCTCACGCATCTCGATCGCCTTCCGCCTTTCAACGGCTCCTCCCACAATCATTTGCTTTGCTGTCAGGATGGTTGATGCTATCCACGCGCAAAATGCTCCCGCGGCAATAACTGCGTCGGCCCGAGCAGCGCTGCATATTCTGCCCGTGCAAAACGTCAGGTTGCCCACGTAGACTGCGAGGGCAATGAACCCGGCAAAGTAGAAGACCGTGTTCATTCCTTCCACGCCAAGATATGCATAGGGGTGCCCGAGCCGGCCCGCGAACCGTGGTGCGAGCTCCAAGTATAAAATCGACAATATCGAGATGATTGACGCCGCGAGAAGGAAATTTACAGAGCCGTTTAGGGATTGAGGTGTTCCCATGCGGTACCAATTTATAACTGTCCTTTGTTAGTACTCGTTTAGGCCTTGTGGTCTTTCAGCGACGAGGAATTCCCAAGTTCAAATACCATATGCTGAGAGACCAAGATTTGCTCCTGCCAAGACAGCCTGGAGGACCCGAAGCAATGAATTACTTATTCGGCTCATATTGGGCGAAACTTCATTTGACCGTATAGCCGTGACGTGAGGAAGACGCGATGTCGATACTCAACAATCGTAGACGCAATCCGTAAATATTAACAGTCATACGAAAACGAGAGTAAGTGCAACATCTAGGTGACAAGACCGCCACACACGTCTAAAAACGCATAGCTCTTATTAAAAGTCGTGGTGTCATGTGTAGTATTAAGTCATCGCCCACCTCGAATAAAAGCAAGGAGGCGGGAGGACCGTGCAAAAGGGATACGCGGTTTTGGAACGAGGATCGCGCAAATCCGGGAATGATCATTATGCGTTCTGCGACTACATAACCAAACCACACACACCTCATTTGCGCGATACACAGCCAAGCCCCCCAAAGGGGTGGTTGGGCATTGCAACGTGACGACCGAGTCTGAGACTCCCGAGAGTATCTCTGAAACCAAGTGGAACCTGGTCGACAATGCCGCGTCGAACTTGGGGATGGATCTCTTCGGCGCAAAGCGACATGTGGCAGGCTGCAATCCAGTTGACGGCCGGGTCTTTTGGAGCTAGCTGCACATCAAACATGCACTTGTTGCTATTTCAATCAGTTATGAATGAGCCTCACCTTAATCGACGCCAAGCAGCTGACGAGTAAGGCGAACATCTCCATTCCCATGAACAGGAAATGTAGTCAACAGTTGTCCATTGTCGTTTGTTTTCGTTGTCGTGGTAAACCGGGTCTCGGCAAGCATTCTCTGTCTTGGTGATGTGCTGCGGTCTGCCGAGACTTGCATCACAGGTGCTGTTCTTCATGTCTCACCAAGGCACAGGCATGAGCCGAACACCTGTAGAGTCGCACACGTCCACAGTGGTTGCGCGTTGAAAGAAACATTTGCCACAGCACAAACTTGTTGAATACGATACCGTCATGCTACTGTACGAGGATGAGGTGCTGCTCTGTCCTTGTTTTCTCCATTCCGTTCCCAGGGGGTCGTGTATGGCAAATTCTTCCCAAACAAGACAAGTCCAGAGTAAAGCCAAACCAGTGAGTGACATCTTGAGATTTGAAACACCAGTTAGAGCATTTTGATTGGCCCCTGATGTGCATGTCGGTGTCCCCTTCATAGGTGTCCGAAGAGCCCGGATGGCTGCGATATTATTAATAGGACAATGCTTGAATAGATGCAAATACCTGGAATCCAATACAAAGTCAGGACGCACCGGCACCACGGCTGGATGGTTCACAGTTCGTGGACCCATGTCAATTTTCGGATACATTCGTTGATCTCTTTCCATCTCATTTCCTGTTTGTGGCTGCCTACCAAGCCATGAGATACCACAAGTCAGCAAACATGTTGCAGGCGTGTTCCATGGTACAAAGCTGAATCGTCATTTCGGCCACACGACGTATCGTGGCCTCAAACATATAGATGCAATATGCCCTCTATTGTGTTCTGGAACCTCGACATGGAGTCCCCGAACAATAAAGTACTGTGTTAAACCCGATTGTTCATATGGTTGTGGTTAGCCTTCCACAAAGAAGGTGTGGCGGCAAGTACGGGGTCTTTAGCTGGTATCATACTTCGCTAGACCCGATGAGCCGCCAACGCCACACACATGATGATGAAGTCAAAAAGGCTTCGAGTTTCTGACTGGTGCCAGCATAGCTCAGTACTGCCTTTCTTCGCCTGGAGGTGGCAGTGCGCTGCTTAAATCGATACATCTCGGATTTGCTGACATTCTGTCATATTTTCAAAATCGAGAGTCCAGATTTCTGGTGCTTGAAATGCAGTCCCATGGTGTCGCTATGGATGTGATATGGGTGCTTTCACATGCTGTGTCCTCGGACGAGACATTTGCAAAGCAAAGGGCTTGAAGCCATTGGCGCCAGTGACAGTAGAGCGCTCTGGCAGCCAAGATGTGCTTAGTCGATCTGAAATCAGCCAGAGTGCGTCTAAACGGCTTGAAGCGATGTCGCTTGTGGTGTCGACTTGTTGGTTGTCATCTGGCATCCCTCTGCCCGTGATTTTGGTCGAGGGCATGCAGAAACATCAGGGTTCTGACGAATTGGATCCTGCTGGTAGCACCCCTGCCTCGTGGGTGCATCCTTAAAATGGCTGTCACCAACCAGCTGAGCCATAGTGGGTTGTTCACGTGTAAGTCGTCTGGGTGTTGACAATTTGACGAAGGATTAAGGTGGTGGCCGCTCAATATTGGAGAAGCCAAGTCGGAGGAACACTGACGGAGGAACAAGAACGGAGGAACTGTAGTATGATGAGTGCAGCCGTACTCCGTGGGGTCTCAATGTGCAAGTCGACCGTTGTCAGAGATGCGAACTTTGTGAGCATTGACAGGATTTTTGACCTTTAGGCTGTGACCTTTAGGCTGTCGCCAGCTGTTATGGCACCC
The DNA here is from genome assembly GCF_001653235.2 of Pochonia chlamydosporia 170. Taxonomy (NCBI): domain Eukaryota; kingdom Fungi; phylum Ascomycota; class Sordariomycetes; order Hypocreales; family Clavicipitaceae; genus Pochonia; species Pochonia chlamydosporia. The sequence continues at coordinate 7,158,799 of NC_035790.1, forward strand.
CGATGTCATGTTGGACGCGGGCAACCAGAGAACCTGCTTCAAAATGAAGCCAGCCAGATAGACAAGTGGCGCCAAGACAATGGAGCGAAATTGTCGAGCTTTGCACTCAGCCGAGAAAACGGGAAGGAGCAATCACGACCCTTTAACACACAACACAGAGACTCCAATCGGCAACCAGACTCTACCAGATACTTCTATGCACCTGAGAACTGACATTGGGTCCAACGAAGTATGTGGCATCAAATGTCAACCATCGCGGTCGCAAGATTCTGCACAAGATTCTGTATTATATATTCATCTTGAAACCACTATATCATACAGTAAGAGTCTTACCCCAAGATAATCGACCTTCCACGACATGAACCCAATCGCTCGTGCTAGCCAGCCCAAGCGTCTGGTTTGTTCAACACATCTCAGAGTGCCATATGTCAGCCTGCATGTGGCCAGACCAGACTTTCTTCAGGGAGTGGGGTCCGCTGAAGCCCGTCGCTGTCCAGGCCCCACATGCACCAGACCAATGCTCGACGTCGCCCAGCAGAGAGGCATTTCAGGGCAGCAGCTCCAAGTTGGTGCCAGACTGCGCTTTGTACATGTACATTGGCCAGATCCGATGTCACTCTGGCCACTCACAGTGCTTCCTTCCCTAGATTCTGGGGCTACCGAGGCCCCCGGTACCTCGGCCCAAGTACAATCACGGACTCGTGGGTCTGCACCCAGACGCAGCTGTCCTACACATCTCGCTGCAGTCAAACGTCCCCATTATCTTCGGACCTCATGCCCCAATCGAGCAGATGTGCGGCCATGTCGGCTTGCTAACCACCATCAACTATTCGTCTGTCTGGAGACTGGCCTCCAACTTTCCTCCTCTTTACCCCTTCTCCCCCAGCTTTTTACCCCAGAGGCGGCTGCTCTGTTGCATTTGCTCTTTTTCTTTCTTTGCGACCCTCCCCACCGTTCCTCCTCGACTTCTCTTACTGACTTCACCTCCATCCATCCATCCGCGATAATTGGGATTCTTCGGACCCTGGTTGGGAAGTAGAATTTGCTATAGTAATTTTTTTTAGCATCACTTTAATCCTCTACACAATGGCTCCCGCCAAAGATCCCGCCGCGCTCCAGCTCGAGCTGGGTGCCACTCCTCCCCCAGGCTCTCCTTATGGTGTTCCCGTTCCTGGGACTGAGCGACCTGGCCGCAGTGCCGTCTACCGAGGCTGGAGATTCCGCGATAGAGAGCTCCTGACTACCTTTGATCCTGATGTCCGCTCCATTCATGATCTGTTCGAGGTCTCTGCTCGCAAGCGGTCCAACAAGCGATGCATGGGCACTCGTCAATGGAACCCTGCGACGCAGACTTGGGGAGACAAGTTTGAGTGGATGACCTATGCCGAAGTTGCTGAGCGACGTAAGAACTTCGGCGCTGGTCTTGTCGAGATTCACAAGCGCATCGGTTATCCCAAGGACAAGTACGGCGTTGGTGTTTGGTCCCAGAACCGTCCCGAGTGGCAAATTGCTGGTAAGAATGCGCCCAACTCCCAGAAAACGGCTGCTGCCAGGAGGATGGTCATGAAAATGGGAAATCTAACCATGTCCTCCTCTCAGATCTCGGCGCTTCTTCCCAGTCGCTCTATACCGTGTCCCTCTACGAGACCCTCGGCCCCGACGCAACTGAATATATCATCAACCATGCCGAACTCCCCAGTGTAGTCTGCTCGCTTCCTCACATCTCCAAGCTGATTAAGCTTGCGCCGCGCATTCCATCCCTCAAGCTCATTGTATCCATGGACCCCATTGAGCATGGTGAGCTTCCTGGACTGTCTAAGGCCGACGTTTTGAACGACCTCGCTGCTCAGCACGGCATCAAGGTCTACTCCATGGCCGAGGTTGAGAAGATTGGTCTTGAATCTGGCCGCCCCATGCGCCCTGCCAGCTGGGATGATGTTGCTACTATCAACTACACTTCTGGTACTACGGGTGCTCCCAAGGGTGTCGTTCTTACGCATGGAAATGCTGTCTCTGCCAACGCTGCCGCTCGTCTGGGCGGCCATGTCAAGGAGTCGGATGTTCACATGTCATACCTGCCGCTGGCCCATATCTATGGTCGTCTCATTGACCATATCGCCCTGTCGGAGGGTGCTGCCGTGGGTTTCTTCCGCGGTGATGTCTTGGGCCTCGTCGACGACCTGAAGATTCTCAAGCCTACCGGCTTCATCTCCGTCCCTCGTCTCTTTAACCGATTCAACTCGGCCATTCGCACTGCTACTGTGGAGGCTGAAGGCTTCAAGGGTGCTCTTTCAAGACATGTCGTCAACTCCAAGAAGGCTGCCATGAAGGCTCCCCCTGGTCAAGCTTCCAACACCCACTTCTTCTGGGACAGAATCTGGACCCGCAAGGTCAGAGCCGCTGTTGGCCTTGACAACGCCCACACCATGATTAGTGGTAGCGCCCAACTTGATCCCGATGTTCAAGAGTTCCTCCGTGCAGCTTTTGCCAACACCTTCCAGCAAGGCTGGGGTATGACCGAGACCTATGCCACCGGCACGGTGCAGATGTCCGGCGACTTCTCTACTGGCAACGTCGGCCCCCCTATGGGTGACGTTGAGCTGTGCCTTGAGTCTGTGCCTGAGTTTGACTATACCGTCGACGATAAGCCTAACCCTCGCGGCGAGCTCCTGGTCAGAGGCCCTGCCATCTTCAAAGAGTACTACAAGAACGAGGAGGAGACCAAGAAGGTCCTGGAAGCCGATGGTTGGTTCCACACTGGTGATATTTGCGAGATTGACAAGCTTGGTCGCTTTAAGATTATCGATCGTAAGAAGAACGTCTTGAAGTTGTCCCAGGGCGAGTACATCTCCCCCGAGCGCATTGAGAACGTCTACTCGGCCAACACCAACCTGATCAACATGGGCTACGTCCACGGCGACGCCAAGGAGTCTACCCTTGTTGCCATCTTTGGTGTTGACCCCGAGAACTTCCCCGCCTGGGCCAGCAAGGTCTTGGGACGCACTGTTTCTGCTGATGCCAGCGACCTGCGCGCTGCTGCCAAGGACCCCAAGGTTCGACAGGCTTTCCTCAAGATTCTCGACAACATTGGCCGCAAGCACAAGTTCAACAGCTTCGAGAAGGTCCGAGGTGTCTACTTGGATGTGGAGCCCTTTACCATTGACAATGAGCTCCTGACCCCTACGTAAGTTTCTTTTTTCCCTTTTTTCCATTTTTTGGTTAGTGTCCTATTTGGAAAATAGCAATACTAACTATGTACAGGCTCAAGCTCAAGAGACCGCAAGCTGCCAAGAAGTTCCGTGCAGAAATAGACGCCATGTACGCTGAGATCAACAGCGCCCAGCCTGCTGGCTCGGCTAAGCTGTAAAAAGGGAGTCATGTATTTTGGATTATAGCAGCGGTTTGAAGTGGAGCCCGCATATAAAGCCTGAGACTTGTAATTATTTAGTTCCCTATTCGTTGAAATTGGCGTATTCTAGAGAATTGTGGTCTAGAAGAGGACATATCCAATATATTCAAACAATTTAACGAGTCAAGCCAGTATCTGGCGTCGTTGGGGCCTATTTATGTGGTGCATGGCATTCCCTCAAAGTCAGAATCCTACTCAGGTGCAGAGCATTGCCGAAAAATACAATACAAAATGTATTTTTGTATTGTATTTGTATTGTATTGTATTTAAATACAATACAAAATACAATACATAGGATCTTAGATGTATTGTATTTAAATACAATACAATACAAAATACAATACATAGGCTAGGCAAAAAATACATTGTATTGTATTTAAATACATTATATTTATAGAGACTAGTTTTACTTTTATAATATAGATATTAATAGTAATCTCCAACACGCTGCTGCCGCCTCCGGAAATGGCGGCACCCTCAAACGGGGAAAGTGCACTCGCCGCCATTGGCGCGCCCGACCACGTATGCCCCACCTTTCCATGCGACAGCATATATAGACTCGACCTCCCACCGCCTCGCCGGCTTGTACTCTTGACTTCTCAACCCTCCAACAATCTCCTGCTTCTCCTCCTCAAGGCCCGCTTGGTATCCTTGTGCCTCGCCATGTCCGTGTTGTTACGCTTGGTCTGAGTCGGTCCTTTCATTTTGCACCCCTGTCATGATGCATTCCCTTGCTGCGGCCAAATGGCGCACCAGGTTTGCTCTCCCATTCTCTCCAGTTCGTCCTGAACCCAAAATATCGGATGTTCTCCAGCCAAATAATTGACTTCTCTTCGACGTTCTCGAATGATGGAGTGATATACTCTGTAAAACAAGAAATCACCAGTTAGGTACGGCGGAAAATCGTCCAATTCATTTACCACAACGTTCTTGGTCGTACTGACCCTAGACAGCAGCCGCCTTGATTTGGGACACGACGCTTGGGCTCGGCCGGCTGCCCACAGCTCCTCCAATAGCAAAATTGCCTCATACATACCCCTTTTCATGTATCTACCAACACCTCGACGAGCTGAAGCGAGCTGCAAAGTACCCATGTGGCATGACACGTCATCTGGAATGCTGCAAGGCTGGAACTTCTGACAATGGAGACTCCTTTCGTCAAGCGAACGAGCTGAGCCGAGCTGTGGCATTTTGAGGGCGCGACACGTCATCAAATGCCTTGAAAGAGGGAACTTTTGAAATTGGAACCCCCTTGCATCCGTGGTCTAGTCCAATATCCGGCCCAGTACAGATGTGCCTCGTCACGCCGACTCCGCGGGGCGTTGATGAAGAGTCAGACCGACTTGGTGGACCCAGCCAAGGCGTCCTTTGCGGCGATATTACCTGGACGAGACAGACGTCCGGAATTGCTTCTCAGAAAGTGCAGCTTCGTAGTTTCTTGATTGGAGGGCGGCAAGGCAAGAGCTGGTAAGACTTGCCTTGTGGATGTTAATCGCAGTGTAAGCCGGACATGGGGGCCGGCGAGCGACACGCAGTCCTACGAAGAAGGTGATATAAAACTCTTGGGTTATTTTTCAGGTATATAAAGCTCTATACACCGTTATATGTTCCTTTGGACAAATATCTTTATTTCGCAAGTTTTGCATTGCGAATTCACATGTATGTGCTGTCATCATGGCAACTCCTGTTTCACTTCATAACCAGCGCTTTTGGACTCCGTCATCGCACGTCCACATGAACTATTCTGGCAGCAAACGGCTGTCCGCCGCCCAACAGCAGAGTTCTCCATCACCAGATAGAGCTGAGAAGCCGTCACGTAAACCATCGTCACGGTCAAGCAGTCATGTGGTCGACGATCAGACGGCGAAAACGGTTGAGATTATATCAATACCATCCGATGAGGAATCTGATGTGGAGGGTGACAGCCATGATAATGAGCCGCAGGAAAGACTCACGCATGTGTCTTACCGGTCAAACCCAGCGAGCATCCTTCGTCAAGGTAGCATGATGCCTGTATGCACAAAAAGCCCCAGAATGTTGACTTGGGATGAATGCACTGGAGCCGTTGACAATCACGAAGCATCAGCCGATGGAGTTTTCCAAGAAAGGACCATGGACACTGCTCATGCTTCGCCTTCTCCTCGGGCTAGATCCGTGGTGCGAGATGAGGATGCTGACAGCGAGCAGACATCAGCTTCTTCCGGGCGACAATTTTCTGCGGGCCTTCATTACACCCCGAGGCAAATTGAGAAGGCACCAACCAGCAAATCTCTTTCAAACACTGCCGACAACTCTGAGCACGCACATCCGGACGATACTCTTCCATCAGTCGAGGCTTTTGCGGCATCTGCCAAGGAACAGGCTGGAGACACACATCGTGTTGGTACGTACCTGTGGCATTTCAATTGCTAGAATCAACAGTAACCAGACTTCTAGGCGAGCACAATAGACAGACTAACCGCGATGACGGTCATGAAGGTGTCGGTGCTCCATCTTCTCCCTCAGCGCCCACATACCAAGCAGCTCCTCGGAGCCTAAGCCCGGCTTCCGCGCAGTCTACAACTTCCTCTGCGGCTAGTCCCTTTCATTCGCCACGGACGCCTGGATCAACTCGAGCCTCAACACCGGCAGTATCGCAACAGGCTAACATGTCATTCAAGAACCTGTCATGCGATCTGGAGCCTATGCAGATAAGCTCCTCTCAATTAGCAACTGAGGATGTTATGAACACGCTTGGAGATCCATCTCCGGTGCCGCCTCAACTTCCGGATAGCTCTGATGTCGAACCGAACATACATGTACAGATCAATGGCAAGAATATGGAATCGCGGTCGGGCTTGTCCCTTTCTCAACGGCGAACCCAACCTACGGCAATAAACGAAAAATCGCAGTGGCGCCACAGGGACGATTCACATAGGCAAGACGGTGTCCGTAGCCAGAGCGACACAGAATACTGCCCTTCATCAACAGACGATGAAAACCAGGATGACGACCGTCAGGATAGTGACGAAGATGGAGTATTTCAACAGGATTCACGCAAGCGCCGTAAATCCGGTCGCCCCTCTGTTAGACCCAGGTGGCCTAGTAAACGGCACTGTCCTGATACCTCGACCAGGGAACGTCGGCCACGGGACATGCTCCCCTCTGATATATCGCCCCCCTCAACCGACTGTATCGACGGTGTAAGAGCGGAGTTTGAAGAATGGGCCTTGCACAATGTCCGGCTAAAGCGTACCATTGTTAACGACAGAGCAACGTTCCAGTTACAGTTCGACTGGGACTTGTGCATGAAACACGGCCACGTAGTGCACCCGAGGTCAAAGAGAGGTCAGAAGCCAGGACCCAGCGCGAGAGCAAGGTTTACACAGGAGGAGGACTGCCTTCTCATCCAATTGAAAGAAGAACTCAAACTTTCGTGGGCAGACATTCATGCACGGTTTAGCGGCAGATTCGCATGGCGTTCAAAAGAGGCTCTTCAGGTTCGTTACTGCACCAAGTTGAAGTGTCGTGGGTGATCTCTGGGTGGAGTTTGCCAGGGTTCGTCAAATTTTAGCACCTACGACTAAACGTTTGCCTCATTGGCTGAGATTAGTGGGCCAAATCACTTCGCCCAGCTTGAACACAGTCGGCCATCTCACATATGGTCACCTATCTTTGAGTTCACGCATATTGACTATGATGTTGGGACGCTCAGGCCGTGAAGTCGAGAGAAAATTGGGATTAAATAAGATGAGTGAATGCTTTGAATCAGTGCAAAAGTAATCTAGCCGCATATACTTGCTTGTGCCCGCGCTTCACGACAACGACAGTTCGGCTTGATGGCCTAAAAAGAGAGCAATTGTTAATCACAAGATGAACTTGCTGACTACCAAATGAAACAACTTCGTTGACGAAAGCGGAAGCGGGGCCCTTCTTACAGTGATTATTTGACGGATACTCCTTTTCGAGAAAAACGTCCTCCTTGGCGCCGCTTTGCCTTCGGGCAAACTTCTCGGCTGCACCGCCGATCCAGGCGTCAACCTTGTCATCATGACATCCCGCGTGCCTAATAAGGTCATTCTTCAACTCCAATGTTTCTCTCAACAGATTTCCGTACTCTGCCCTGAGAGCGCTGTGCCTGGCCTCAAGAATACCTTTCTTGGTTGCGAGCTTCTGCTCCCACTCCTTGTTTCTCCTTCGAGACTTTATTGCTGATTTACGGTTACGCTCAAGACTTGCGCTTTTTTTCACGGGTCTTTTCGGTTTGTCGTTAGATGCGACAGTATGGCTGCCGCGACATGTTCCGGTCACTTTTTCTGTGGTTTGCCGGCAACGCCTGGTTGGTGCCAGTGTGTTCGTATGTGACTGCCCATCTTCTGTTTTGCCACCTGAAATAGACTGCGATATTGGAGATGAGGGGTCCTCAAAAGGAACCATCGCGTTTATATGGGATTCTGTAGGCCCAACGCGCGCGTTGTCTGGGATATGGTCCCCGTTGCTCTCAATACCAGTCTCTTGATAGCAGGACGGGTCTGGGTAGCAGTCAAATCTGCCACTGGCGAGACATTGAGATGACCAAGCCAGCTCTGGCCCTATCGCCACGAAGTAGGGAAGGCAGACCTCAAACTCTGACAGATCATTGCTCTTTGGGAAGAAAGTCGCTTGTTCTGATATCATGAGGTCCGACCCAGGTAATTTGTCAATGAACGGTCCGATAGCTGTCATATTGTTTTCTCCTTGAGAAAGTCTGTGTTCGTTCAACGGTATCGTCGTTCGGTACACGGACAAGTACTTTACTATTGCGAGGGCCGTGATTGCTGTAGACAGACACGAAGGGGTTATGATCCAGACTAGAGTTCCAGTCCGGGTTGCCTGGCGTCGCGGACCGTATCGGAAGACCGCTGGAACAATGATAAAGTCGCCACCGTCCCATTGACGCATAGCGAATTGCACAAAGCAAGAAACTGAATGAGCAGCGGAAATGGGCCAAATCGTCATCGATGAACCATGATTTCGATTTTTCCGACATGCACTAATAGCTCGGAGTGAGGCCAACCACTGTCGCACACAAAGAAGGTACCGCCCAAGGTAAGCTCACGGACGAATGATATACGTTCACCACGTCTGCTGGGGTTCCGGCCCATGTAACAAATTATGGGGAAGCTGGAAACAGCACCAACAGGAGAATACTGGCTGTCGGAGGCTGCTCCGAGCGAACCAGGACAACACAAACAAATGATTGTCCATCAGCACAGTTTGCACAGGGTAAGAGCAAGACAACTATTGGCTGGAGCAAATGTCCGAATCTTGATTTCATGGAGGGCAGAACTGAGTGGTGTCAGCCACTATTCCGTATGGGATGTTTTTGAACTGGCCCAGCGTTGGAGTTGGGTGTGCGCCAGTGTGGCAAAAAGGTTGAGGAATGTTGGGATGTCCAGTGGACATGAAAATGTCTGCTGGGGGTGGCGGACGATGATAATCAGTCAATTCGTTATGTACCAAGGACATGGCTGGGAAATAAAATTCCTCAAGGCCATGCAAAACTTTTTGGTATCGGTTTGTTCTTCTGCAGTTCCTGGAAACTGTCTGGTCTCTTGGTTAGCTATGCGCTAGAAAGCAGAGGGGCCGTCCTCCCTCCCAGAGTCACCCCCGGCAAGATGCCACCCAATGACGATGCAGTAGTCCAATCTCCAGGTTGTGCTACCAAAAAGGTACATATGTAGCTTCCCTGGGACACTGATAAGGTGGTTACAGAGGCCATTGACAGTCACTCATGGCGCGGGCCTAAACCGTAGCGACAACAAGGCATATAGTTAGTTTAGTGATGGCGCGGCCATCACATAAGCAGCATGAAGTGACTAACAAGGCCATCTCGGGCAATACTTATTCCTCGGGGAACAAGAACCTACCTAGGTACCTAGGTACCTTGGTAGATATTCTTGACCCCTCTCACCACCTCTGGACTCTGCACAACATAGTTCGCTTTAATGCTCACAAAGGGCTTTTAACCGTCTTTAACTTGGGCAATATGGAGCAAAACTATCGTGCCTTACTTCCTAAACAAACTCTAGAATACATAGAGCAAGATGTTGCGAGTTTTGCCGGAAACGTAAGTGAGCAAGGTTCTAAGGCTGTGGTTGCGGCATGCGAGCCGTGTCGTCGTCAAAAGTGCAAGGTACGTTTCTATCAGGGCAATGCCTAGATGCTTCAACGCACTCCAGTGAAACAAACAGTCAGCTTATCATGTCGCACCCACCAGTGTGATGGAAAGCGGCCATCCTGCACACATTGCGTCATTCAAGGCTCAAGCTGTGTGTATCTTACTGCCGCTGGTGAAACCCGATTTTCTGCATTGAAGAGGAAGTATAATTCGTTGGAAGAAGAACTCGAAACTCTCCGGAATCTTTACAGCTACATCCAAAGTCGTCCACTATCTGAAGCGTACGACCTGGTGGCTACCATTCAATCATGTCAGGATCCTACCGAGGCAACACGACGATTTCATTCGCATGACGACAGCATTAGGGATATGAACGCTTTCGTCGAAGCGGAAACCTCAAACGTATTCCTAGGCAGTGGAAATGTAGAGACGAGTGTAGCTCCAGCACATTATCCAGTCCGCGTCCTGGCTTACCCCTGGACGACGGTTGCTGGAGATGAGGTTGTGTCACAGCTAATTTCGCAGTTCTTTATTGCCGAGCGACCTCTAGTCTTGCCCATCGTGAATTCCCCACAGTTTATCGAAGAGATGAAAGGAGGCGACACCGGGGTCGCGATGTATTGCTCACCTCTGCTTGTTAACGCAATCTGTGCACATCAATGTGTGAGTCATCTCCGCTCAGTCCATCATCCAGAGAAACGATTTAAACTTAGAGTATGCAGTTTCTGTCACCTGGTGAATCATCGCAGAGTACAAAGCGCCGGGAAATGGGTCAGCGCTTCTTAGACGAAGCTTACGTCTTATTGAGAGGGGGGAAAAGCCGAGCGAATTTGGTAATGGCACAGGCACTGAATTTGTTGTATCAAGCAGAGCTTGCAAAGGATATTCTGGATGTTGCCGTTGTTTCGTAGCGTGTTATACGACAATAAAAGGGTAAATCAAAGGCAACTTGAAGAACACAAGGGACGAGGGACAGATGAGATTTGAGACATCCGTACTTGCGTCCAAGGATTGTTTCCATTATTTAGAGGCCTTGGCGCTTGAGAAATTTTTGAACTGAAAGGTGCAAAAGGTAAATTAGGGAAGTGGCGAGGAGGATATGTGTTGGCGGGAGCAGGTGGGAATAGTGGCTGCCGGATGCATCTCTCCCCGGTGCCGTATTTTTGCAGCACAATAAAAACATTCGCCTGCAAGTTAACCCAAGTTCGGTGAGTCCTATTAGCTCAGACCGAGATCAGATGTGAAATGGTTCTGCTTTGTTGCCACAGCCGATAGAGATGCATTGTCAAAGTTGACTAGTTTGCTGAATGGGGGACAGGTGCTGCCGAGTCCCACGAAGGCATTCGGTATTAGAGAAGGGCTAGATGCTTGGGCATATGGTGTTCTGCGGGCAGAGAGGGAAGGGAAATTAAACAGGTAATTGTATGACAGCATAAAGAAGCCAGCAGCGCGAGACAACAGAGCGCAATGACTAGCATGGTTCTACTGCTTTAATCGGGACAACATGATTGCGCCATTCCCATATCCGTAGTGCAGCGATGTGGTATACGTGGAAGACTCTGTATCCTAAGAAAGTAGATACATGCTTAAAATTTCACGCATAATGCAGCCATCAACGCTAGATATAGTATTGACGACGATCAACTCAACAAGGGTTGTGAAGGCTACAAGCTAACTGCGGCCGCTAATCCATCAACAGAAACTACGATCCGGATCTTCTATATCTAGCCGCTCAATCCCGAAGCAGGAGATAAGTGGTCGGAGGGATTGTAGGTTATTTCGTTCTTATCACATATACGTGTCATACTGAGCTCACATCAACGTCATTTGCGGCGCAATCATAGACAGGCATACTAGACTTGAGATCCCCAAGATCTCCATACTAAAGACAGGAAATTGCATCCTAATCAGATATGCAATTGTCAAGTTTTCAACACTCATACAATGGTCCAAACGCGTAATCAGAGTCGAAAAGCTGATGAGACCACTGTGGCTGAGCAAAAGCCTCAAGGCCAGGCGACTCATAATGCTCAGTCTCAGTCGCCTTCGAAGCCAACGTCGCACAATTTGTTAGGGTGCAACCACCGCGGCCAGAAACAGGAAAACGAGGATGAAAGAAATTCGGATCCAGAGTCTCCGTCAAATAATACCGCAAATAACGGCCAAGGTCTTCAGCAGATGCTGCATAGAATCTTAGACAAGCATGAGAAAACGCCATTGCAACAACTGATTGACGAGAAATGGCCCGCCAGCAATATTGTCATGGTTCACATTCTAAATGCGCTACTTTCATCAACGCGTATTTCACATCACATTGCTTCAGAGACATTGAGATGTCTTGTAAATGAGGATTACCACGATCTAACCGCTTTGCACGAGTCATCCTGGCAGAGGAGAACGGAAATCCTTACAAAAGGGGGATATACTCATTACCGAGAAAGGACTGCTACATATCTTGGAGACCTGGCATATCTTATGAAGCAAAAATATGGTACGGTATTCTGGCATTAGTCGGCTTGTGCCTTTGATACATCTTTGCATAGTCATACTAACCATGTAAAACAAGACAACGACGCGTCTAACATACTATACACAAAAGAGCATAGAGTCAAGTTACGAAGCATATTGAGAGACAGGTTAAAGGAGATTAAGGGACTAGGCCCAGTCGGATGTGACATCTTCCTTGGCACTGTTCAGGGCTTCTGCCCAAATGTCGCACCGTATTTGGACCAGCGAAATCTAGAGATGGCCCAGAAAATCGGCTTGTCTGACGATCTGGATGCCATGTTTCGGGCACTGCATTCGAGTCCTATGGATATGGCGAAGCTTCAAGAAGCGCTCACAAGTGAAAGATTGGATCATTAGAGGACTCGGTCAAGTACGCTCAGATCGCAATACCACGCTCACCAAAGCCTCATCGCCACCGACAACAACCGGAAAGCCTCCCTAGCTGTACACCTATTTGTAAATCTTTCCGTTTATTGACCTTTTATTTTGCAAATATTAACGACCAGGTTCTCCGCAATAAGGAAATGGTAGGAACGTCTACGGAATGGCGTTTTTGTTCAGGTCGGGATACTGTCCTCATGGATTAAATGAATGATACTTTAATGTTGTATTTAATATTTCAGATCAAAATACCAATACTACAACATCTACCAGCTATCTTGATGCAGCCGGCCTACTTGGACCCGCCCTTTCTGCCAGCTTCCCTAGCCTTCTCGCTTCCAGGTTCAAATGAGCCATGAGATGCGTGGCCTCCTTGGGAGGCAATGTCTCTCTATAACAAATCAGACTAAGTTGAGTTGATTTCGTTCCACCATAGTTTCCCAAGAAGTCACATACCTGCTTATTGGCATCCATGGTAGCAAAGCCGCTTGACTGGCTCGCCTGTCCTCCCTTTGATGCGATCTCCTGGACCTCGTCCTTTGGGCTATGGTAAGTTAGCTTTCATCCAAGCAAAATGAAACAGACTATGAATACCGGTTGGCAAAATTTCCAGGATTTTGATTTCCAGCCATGTTGGTTGTACTGAGATTTGTTGGATTTACTATACTTTAGGCTCAATGTACGTGTTTCTCTTAATTTTTCTTCAACGTCTTTGAACATTTAGAACAACACCGCATTTATACCGGTATATTGCGTTGTAGTAGCACCACTTTAGTATTAGTGACGAAACTTGTCGTCAACATTCTGTCTGTGGCAAGCCTGGGCATCCATGCTGACGTAGAAATACGACATAGATGATGCGGACATTTTGGACTCAACAACAACCTCTCTCACATGATAGAACTTTGAATGCTATCACGCTATACTATCTGCATCTATAGACTACACTATACCAATTAGTAGCTTAAGATCGTCCGGTGGGGCCCTATTTTATGGGCAAGTTGTCCATTTATATCGGTTCTGCCATCAATAGTTTTGCCGCCGTCGGTTATTCCAACGCTAGACTTGAGATTGCGTAGTCTGAACCTGATCGCCCGCAGAACGAGTAAGCAAAGGATTAAGCACCGTCCCTTCACTCGTGCCCGCTAGCTTCCTTGTGTGGCTATCGTGTATCACAGAGCGTCCGGCCACTTCAGACCATGCCATTTATACACCAACAGAGTAGTATTCACTAAGACATAACTTGATTTCGTCTATTTGTTTTATTGGTAAGGGGGTTTTTATTGGGCCACGTTCAGTTGTTGCACATGATATGCACTGTAATTTTCATCAACTCTCGTTCCACGTCGTCAATATGAATAGAGAATTATGTCACGCAAGACGTAAATGTGACGTCGCTCATGCAACCATATCGACCTCATGAATGACACCAACTCAAAACGCAATACGGTACAACAAGTAGTAAACTGTTTATTAGCCTTTCATGACGTCAGGAGAGCAGATATCTGGCCATTTTGTCAATGCCCGCTCGTGGATAAATGGGACATATATAAATGGGCTGCAGTTGACTGTGAGAGGCAATAAACTTGAGTTAGAATTAATCACTCAACCCGATTTTAGTTGAATCCAGATTTTGATATCTTTAACTCACCATGGAGACTGCAAAGGAAACACTTCACAAAGTCACGCAAGCTGGTAACAATGGCGGCTCAATCCAAGACAAGCCTGGTCTCGAACGAGATATGACGACAAAGCCGACCAAGGTTCACCTGCAACATGGAACCGAAGGACAGGCTCCATACATCCCTTGTGGAAAACTCAAAGGCAAAATGCAGTGATTACTGGCGGTGACTCTTGAATTGGTCGGTCCGTGGCCATCCTATTTGCAATGGAGGGGGCCAAAGTGGCAGTTGTCTATTTGCCGGCTGAGGAGGAAGACGCACAGCATACAAAGGCTCAGGTCGAAAAGAATGGCGGTGAAATTCTCCTCATTGCTAGTGACCTAAGCAACTCGATCAATTGCAAAGATGTCGCAGAAAGGGTAAAGGCTGCATTTGGCACAATCCATATTCTAGTTAATAATGCTGGTACTCGAAATGAAAAGGGAAGCATTTCTGATATTTCCGAGTAAGTGGATCCAAGGACAATAAAAGGGATTCCTATGTTCAAGCTAACCACTTAAACAGAGAGCAATGGGCTTCTACCTTTCGCGTTAATATTGATTCTTTCTTCTATCTAACCAAAGCTATACTACCATCTATGGCTCAAAATGGTTCCATTATCAATAGCGCTTCGGTAGACTCATATATCGGTGTCCCCAGCAGACTCGACTATGCCACAACCAAGGGCGCTATAACTGCTTTCACTCGCTCACTCTCCAATGACCTGGTTAAGAAGGGTATTCGAGTGAACGCTGTAGCTGCTGGTCCTGTTTGGACACCTTTGGTTGCGTCGGGTGTTGATAAACCTGGGCAACACGGACATGGCTTAGGAAATTGGACGCCAATGGGCAGAGTGGGCCAACCTGTCGAGATTGCCACCAGCTATGTCTTTCTCGCAGCAAATGAGTCTCAGTTCATGAGTGGGCAGACACTGCATCCAAACGGGGGTATTGTGGTCAATGGCTGAATGATCTGGCATGTTTTGGTACAGGATGCTTGACTTTTGTGGTGTTGTTACCAGGCCGCTTGCAGCAGTAGTAGCATTTGTAGATAGGTCTGGAGGGAAATGTTGAGGCGCAAGTAGGAATCAAGGTGGCGGTAAGCTTAGAAGCATGAAATTATCTCGTCGTCTTCAAAGTTTTTGATTGCTAACCTATGGGGAAAGACTGAACCTTAGCTATGGCGAAATTAAATTGGAGATTGTGCATGAGGATGAACAAACCAGTGCTGTATATGCTTAGTTCTTGTCATTTTTCAATCCCGTGGTTTTGTCGCACTTTTGGCCATCTAAATGGTGCAACTAGAGCCTCGTTTTCTTCAGCCGATGAGAGCCGAGCACCGACGTGGTCAGCTTCAGTTCTTGTGGACCAATCCTGCTGCTACGTTACAATTGCAGGCACCAGACGATTCCAGAAGAGCACGAACAATATAATTTCTCCTGTCACATTTATTCTGTCGCGGCTAGAGTAATATTCCTTGAATCTCAAGGTTGAATAGCTTTAGCTGACACTCAATGAAGGGGGTCTCTCTCGAATCAGCGGCTCGAAGGACAAAGATTTCCATTTACCCCGACAGTACATGTCATCGTGGTCTCAATGCCGTTTGCGAATCTTATATACAGATTTGAGAATTGGACACCCCGCAATTTCGTGCCAGCCTTTACTGCAGTCATTGGCATCTGCTCAACTTGGGTACCATATAAGGATTAGATAATCCATTGCATGCAGACAAGCTCATCCTTATTTGAGTGATACCTCACGTCTTTACCTCTCCCAGCCCAATCTCTGCTATAGCATCATCAAATGCTTTGATAATTGGATCGTACAGAATATTCGGATCCTGTGGAGTGCCAGTGAAGAGACCATCCTTATGCGGGAACAAGACATCTCTTATTGCCCTGCACAAAGGTTTGACACCGTCGAAAACTTCCGGAAACTCTCTCAGAATGACTTCTAGCCCATTTTTGTCCATATCACCACGCTTGCTTTGCGCTATGTCCTCGTAACCTCCAGTATACCACCGCGATAGCATGCTTTTTTTCGGGCGCCGACCTGACGCTCTCGATAATGACCAGCCTCGACGAGCGCAAAGCCATATTAGAACGTAAAAGAATGCTTCGAGATCGTGGCGATACGTGTGCGAAATTCCTAGAAGAACTTCAATTGCCATGAATTCCATCGTGCCCGTCCGATGTCGGGCCCCACTAGGACCTTTGCCTTCTTCCTTAGCCAAGTCAAGGTCGATGAGCATGCCCTTGAAGCCATCAGCATTCCCCGGGTTGGTGATAATGATATTGTTTTCGGAAATATCTCGGTGCAAAATTTTCCCGTCCGTGTAGAGTGATTGATGCACTTTAATGGCGTCCCGAAGGCCTTCGAGGAGCTCGATAACAGCCTTGAACTGGCTAATGGACCGTCCCGCCGGCGAGATGGCCAATACGCGAAAGATGCGATTGGCATATGGTGTCTGATCGTGATCTTGGTGAACAAGACTAGTACCTTGCGGTTCTTGGACGGAGTAAGTTGCTCCGTTTTCTACGTGATCTGCCTTGGCCAGCTGGCTATTCGACCGGGATCTCTTAGACGCATTGCTTGACCAATCCGTTGACTTCCTCTTTCTGTGTCCGCTGCTGGCAATGCTAAGGCCGGGGAACTGGCTAAAAGAGTGGCTTAGTGGGGGTTGCGACTGCGAGAAGGACGTATTGGCACTGCGTGGCACGCCGCGAAACTTATGCGGAGTCGAGAAGACCAGGCCTTCTCGCAACTTACTTATGCTAGTGACTTCTTCCTGGTAGCCAACCACTTTCGCAATACCCTTAACACCGCGTTCGATAGCCTTGTTAAGAAGATCAGCCTCCGGCGGTCGCATGCTGGAAGTCCAAGAATATTTTACGACCCTGTCAAATTCTGCGGCTCCAGTGGCCCTGGCGAGGAAGCAGGACGTGCCACGGCAGACAATAGCTCGCTGATGGGCGATCGGATTGGGGTCGAGTTCCAGCTGACGTTTCCGCTTCTTCCCGCGAGTTTCAACAGGTATGGTGACAAACAACTTGTTGTCTTTTGCTTTGGTAAAGGTGTCCAGGCCTAGCTCCTCGTCATTCATCATCAAATATGCACACATGACCCGAATGAACTTCTCAGGATCCTTGTGGATGTCAAACGTAGCCCCGCTGTACGGCCCAGACCGGTCAAAGATCCATGTCTCCATCTCGGTACCGGTCAGAGTGAAGGCGTGCACGAATGATCGCGTAGGCTGGTAAGCGAACACGTTTCTCACAGCGCTGCCAACCTGAAGCCATAGGCTCTTGTTTTTCTGGTCGGACTGTTTGAGCTCGCCGACGACCAACACGTGTCTCCAGTCGTGCTTCGCATCTGATGCCTCATCTCTTCTCATTTTGACAAAGAGATCCAGTTGCCGTGTCGCCTCAGCCCCAACTCTTTTGCTTCCATTGCTTCTGAAATATGCAGCTCGTTCGGCTGCTAGAAACTCTTCCTGGAAGTTGAGCAACCAACTACATATCTCGTCCTCGCCGGCCGCGTCAGGTAACTGTGTCCATCTCTTATCAATGTCGCTATAGCGACTCTTGACGCTCTGCCAAATCCGCTCGGCTCGCCTGTTCCATTTGTGCCCTTCAAAATATTTCTTGTGGAATCCTTCGACCGCACGGTGCGTACAGTGGCGAATCTCTTCGAACACACGAGGCTCAATCTTCCGTCGCGTTTGTTCTGACCCTTGCTGCGAAGCGGACGAATGGGTTATTGGGGTTTCGAAAGACGGCGGGCGGCTCGGCGGCGGAGTCGAGTGAGAAATCGATAGGACCAGGGCTACGACGGCAGTCCATATGTCAACATCTGATGCCCGCTTGATCACAAGCTGCGATAGTGGCCGCAAAAGCTGGTACTCAAAATCTCCTTTCTGTACGCGTTGACGAACTGCCATGAGATCAGAGCCAAGGGCATCCCTGCCGGTTCTTGATGCGAGTAGCGGTGACACATCGGAAGCGGACAAGATAGAGAATAATTTGCCTATCGCGGCCACGAACACCCTTGGCCGTTCTGGTGCATCAGCGGTGTCATCTATCTGAGAGTTTTCGCGGTGAGTGTTTCGTTCCGCCTCTCGCAAAGCTTCGCATACGATGCTGAGTGCATCACCAAGAGGATTTGCGTCGATGATCCCCTGCTCTCCCTGAGTGAGGTGATCCATCCTGGAGTCTATAAGAAACGGTAGAACATCATTACCCGAACGTGAGATTTATACGATAATCGGAGCATGTCATCCACGAGGGACCAGAAATGTGAAGAAGATGAAGTTGAAGGACTAAATAGCGACCCCTGCCCAAATCACTAGTTCTGTTCTGCTGAGTAAGGTAACTAAACCGTCTTCAAGTGGGGATCATCAAATCGGACACATTACGCTGGGGCCACTTGGCTTTGGTGTCCGCAATGCTCGCAGCCTTACGATTGTTCCTCTTCATCAGGCATGAGAGACCACCTCCTTCCGGATTTGTAAATACAGGATGTATCAAGAAAGGATATTTCCCAGTTGATTCTTTTTTAAAGTCTGAGTGGATGAAATAAGCAAGAGCTGGTACCTGGCTAATAGGTACTCCGCCCCTCATTGCGGGACCTGGTGAAGGAATGTCCTAACCGGTCAGAGCTGGATGACAAGGACACTACCCTGCACACCAAGTTAAATTTGCGTTTATCTAAAGATTTACTGTTCTTATTATACTTTGTCGGGCTTTACTGTTGGACAGGGAACTCAACGCCAAAGGGTAGTTGCATTTAAATAAGCTGCATTGCTTTCGTGTTAAATCTTTGGGTTTGGCGGTATTTGAGGTGACTATGATCGGGACAGTCCGTCACATGCCCCATTCGCGCCGGAGCTTTGTTAGGCGCACGCCAGGTAGCGATAATGGGCCTAAGTTAACTCCGTGCTGTCGGCATCGTCGCACTCCTTACACACCTACTCACTCCACGAAAGATTCCATCTGCAGCAAGCAGAATTTTCTCGGTAGCGCCAACACCATCTGCTCAGGGAGTGCATACTCGTTATACGAGAACAGGCCGACAGATATGCTATGTGGGCGTTCGCCAGGCTCAGCTCCTGACCATCTTGTCTTTGCAAGATTAAGCCGCTGTTGGATTGGTGTGCACCGTCGAGCCCTGGCAGGCAAAGTGCACCATGGAACAGTCTCGCGGCTTATCAATTACCTGGGCCACGCTTGGTGAGTTTAATAATTGTACGGGTATGTTTCCTGCCACCAGCTCTGTAACTTGCTTCTCCTCTACTGGAATGACATGCTTTCAGGGTGCTTGATAAACTGTTTTATGTTTCTAAGGCCAACGAGATCACCTTCAATTGTGTCTGCTAGCTCCTTCGGCACCCAGCCTTCAGTATGTCCACCACCAAAGTCAACAATCCATGTATCCATATTTCTGTCAACCAGTACATTAGCTGGTTTGGCATCACCCCAGGATATGCCAGCGGAGTGTAACTGGCAAAGAGTGTCCCGAATTTGTCCTATCCATCGATCCTTTAGCGTGTCTGGCGTTTCTGGCTGTACTGCACATGAGAGCGTCGCCACCACAGTCCACATTAGTGAGTAGAAGACCATATACTAGCCCAGTTCCGTCCTTAACCAGTCCCAACAAACGTGAAATGCGAAGCGACGCATCGACTGACGCGTTTCGGATGGCCTGGTATTTTGCAAGCTCTTGTCTGAGACTCCAATTGTCACCCAGGTGCATCATCTTAAGAAAGGCCTTAGTGCCATCCGGTAACAGAACCCCCCTTGGTACATGAGTCGGAACCCTACCCTGATTTCCGTCGTCGATCCAAACCTCGGACGGGAGATAGGTAGGCCACTGCCCGTAATACTCTTCGCTTAATGGAGTGCCATATCTTGATCCGCTATTTCGGCCAAGGGCCATGGGCTTTGCAACCAGCTTCTCATAGATGCCACATATCTTGTAGTGGTGCGTTTCGGGGGTAAGAAAATCTTGCACAGATCGCTTAAATGAACAGGATGAAGGCTTCATTCCATGAAATATTGGGAAAAGAGGCTCGGCGGCCCAATCATAGAAGTCATCAACGGTATAACCATCGAGCTCAAAATTCTCAGCAACCTGCAAAAAGAAAAGATATCGTTGAAGGAGTTGAGGAGATGCCTCGAAGTTGCTTCTGGATAATTGGAGGACAAAGCGTATCCAGTTACACATGATGACTATCTGCGAGTCGGTGTTGCGACATGAAAATGTAAAGCTGGTAACTTCCCAAGACGCGAGCGCGTCGTCGCCCGCTCGGCCCGTAGATTCGTTTCCCATGGTGGTGGCCTAAAGGGTAGGAGATTTTGTGGCAAAGATCAAGTTGATTGAGGATGGTGGGCAAAAGACATGGTCGAAGGTATGGGCCAGGTCTTATGTAGCCACTCAATGCCCCGCTGTTGGCCGCAGTTGGTGGCCAATAACTGGTATCCCCAACTCCTGTGCTCTTATTCGTCTACCAAGGGCGGCTCACCCACTGACCGACGCGGGACTTGGCCTTGGTTGACTAGGCGCGCGGTAACTTCAATCTTGTTTCATCTTAGATGTTAATCATTTTCAATTGAAGTATTAATGGTCAGGGACGTTGGCGACTATAGTCAGCTGAGACCTGACCACCTGAGGGGAAGGCGTGCGCCTACATACCATGGTTCTTATCACAATCAGAGATGGGTTGTGGCTGTCCAAGTGGGGTGGTTTTGCGAGGCGCGCGCTTAAAACAGCTGAAAGTAATTGTCCACAGGATGTATCACCCAGCAAACATATAAATAACTAAATGTAATGTCCAGAGAACGAAAAAAAATACAATGTCACGTCCGACTGTTTTCTGCCTTGACTACTACCATACTTGTCCTTTCCCGTGACTACTATCATATTTGTCCTTTGCCGTGTCACAATAAAATCCCTTCAAGAAACCGTCAATCCTAGATTCATCACGATGTGTTCTCGGTATTACAGGCAGTACAGATGCGGCCACAGAGCTTACGCCCAGCCAGACTATTGTGAATTTGCGACATACAACAACCATACCAAGAGGTGGTCTATGTGCCCTCAAGGGCGATCTCATACCGGGGTTCCTGACGAGAACCTCTGTGGCGAAGTCGAGTGTTATTTGGCAGACCTCAAGAGTCGTGGTTGGAGTTGCTGCAACTGTGGAGAAACAGGCAACAGGATGGACGGTTGTCTTGGGCCTCCTGGGGGCCAAATGGGGGATTGTCCTCACTATGTCTGCACACGATGCAGCTATACAAGTTTCAGGTAGCTGGGGTGATAGCAATCGTGCGGCTTCACTGAATATCTCCCCCTTATGTTGTGTGTTCGGGCACCTGTGCCGTGGCCCCCCTTACGGAAACAATAGAACCTTGAGAGTGGACATATTGAATGGTCAGTCGACAAATACAAAGCGACGTGGAGTGTGATCGGCAAGAGTTGGATAAAATCTCGTAGCATGTATCGCAGAGCCTGTCACATGTCAATAGTTGCACCTGTATGCCTTTGCTCGAGGTTCGAGCTATGAAGCCCTGCATATGTTAAGATCAAGTCGCTCATTCAAAACAAGAACCATATGCTACTGATCCCGCTTACTTATCGATAGCCGATTCATTTTTAGGGACTCCGACTCCAAGTTCGCTCGTGATAAATAGGCTTAGGCTGTTCAGGGACGTAACACCTCGTTTTATAGCACCAAAGTACTTGCCCGGATTATCGGCAAACCACTCTTGACATAAGAACTGGGTTGAGTTTACATTATTGTCCATGCCACCCACAGGCAGCACCTTGCGAAAGTCGCGTGCTCCACCTGGGACAGAACCTGTTCATCACATGCACCAGTACTTGTGAAGTAAATTAGTGACTACAGAACTGCTGCCGTTTGTTGAGAAGCATATGCGACTGCGACTTCCACAGCATCGCGGCACAAGCGCAGAAACGGCCTTACGAGGGCACTGACTTGGATGAGTATGTGGCCTCTGTCAGAGAGATCAGCAGTCGCCCGGCGTCTTCGTCACCTACTCGCGACGAGTACGCCGAGTGGGTGGTTGTCACCAACCCCTGAGATAAATTGGTGGACGATCCGATTAAATATTGGCTTCTGCGGAAAAGGCAGTATCCTCGACTATCACGGATGACTCTCGATCTCTTTTCAATTCCCGCGATGTCGTCTGAGCCGGAGCGCATATTTAGTCTGACGAGGCAGATGATTACGCCTCAGAGGAGTTGCCTTCTTGCAGATATTATCGGAGCAGCTCGTTCGTGGCCAACAGCTGCCTTAATAGGCGCCAGGGAATCATCCACACGCCGCACGATTGGGTGAGAACATGTCGTGTTTAAACGCGACGCAACAAGCTTGAACTGGAGATGCACATCAACTGGTCGAACCTTCAGTTGTGGTAGTCTTACTGTGCTCCATGCAGATGACAAAACATTATGCCTACCATGTTCGACATTACAGCTCGTTACATAGACTGCTACCTCCCTGGTGGCATCGAAATAACTCCTGTTAGTTTTGTCCTCAGAGCAGGATCAGTTAGCTAACAACAAAAAAAAAATGTGGCAATCCAAATAACATTACCCCGCTCTGGAAGAAATCGTCATCCAAGATGCCTAGATAAGTATACTCATCAAAATGAGGACAGCATCTAACAAAGTAGCTGTAAATGACCTGTCACACATAGGTGCGCATGCTTTCCGACCAGTCTTCCAGCATTGTGGCCGATTTTCGAGGGGCAAGCGCTGGTTATTGTCTAGAAGATCTTGAAGAGGCTCTTGTATCAAAAAGCGCCAAAGCTAGCTTCACGTGACTTAGGCGCGGAAGCAACTCTCCGACAAATTTCGACCTGAAGACAAGTCGAGGGGAAGTTACCGCATCCCGCACTTTTTCACACCAGGAGCATTCTTGCCTTTAATCCTTTTCTCGATAATCAAATAGCGACACTCGGTATCTATAGCAACGAAGTTTGCCCCGAGCACCGACGCTTGGAGTAATCATATCTACGGCCTGAGGACCCCACCCTGGTCTTTCGCACTATCCCAACCGTGAACGACAACGAACCCATGACTCTGAATTGCGACCGCCTATGAACATGTGGCGAGCGTCCGATCCTACATTTGGCGCGCATCGGAGATTTTATTCCAAACGCCGTTAGAAAGTACTGTTAGGGCCTGGCTAGAGGTTGGTGACCATATTTGCGTTTTAGTATTAGAATCTGACGAACAGCAAAAATACCTTCCAGTTCTCGAAAGCCATGCTGACAATCTTATGACACGTGAAGCATGTCGAAGATAACCAAGATCAAATGGCCACGGATGACCGACGATGATCTTAAGGACCAGTGCAGGGAGCAGGTAAGCGAACCTGCAAATGTTCTACGAGAGCGGAATGAATAATTCGATCCCAGTTGCAATGCGGCGAGTGTAGTATTACCTGGATATATGATCTCCCAAAGCGTACCCGAATACAGCCTCCCGCAAATACTTCCTTCGTTGTTATCGATGTACCCGAAAACAAGGGAGCGATCCGAGTGTTCGAAAGCACAACTGACAAACATCTCGGTACTGTCGGCACTGAAGATGCTGGATATATGGTTATTGTCCCTTGGGATATTCACTGGTGGTTCAGAGTCTCGGGTTCATTGAACGTGGGGTATATTATACATCAAGAGGAGAACTGATAGCTGCCTATATTTTTGCTCGTTGCACGGCGAAGTGATTCGTCAACTCTGGAGAGATAGGGACAATAACAAAAGAATGAACTGCCTCAGCATATGTATCTATTAGATAAACCCGTCCTACTTCTTGGCCAGAATTTGCAATTTTCCGCACATCTTCCCACGTAAGTTCATAAGCATCTCCTGTGAACTGTGAAGTAGCAGTTGCTGCGGCTTCAATGTTGCGAACTATGGAAGCGCCAGACGAGGAAACAGATTGTCCAACTTGTTGGGCAATTGCGGTCATTTGGCTTGGCCGAGGATCTAAGAAGTCAGCACGACAACGTTATGGGGGAATCAGAAAGTCTCACATTTGGCTGAGAAAGTGCGACCGATGGTCTCAAGCACTTCTTTGGCAAACTCTCTCTCCCGTTCTTTCATTTTGACTGGCAGATCGACACGAATGCGGTCCTTCATGCCAGCTACGGCTGACACGCCAAGCCCTGCAGCAGAAATAACCACTCCTGCCGAGCCCATGAGTTGTTCGACTCGAAGCAGATATTCCAAGTACCGCGATTTGTTGGTCTGCCCAGGACATCCAGGCGGTGGCCGACCAGCTGCCAACAGTGCGAAGGCGTCGTCCACTCTGCCCTCCTCAGGTCCTTTCTTTAACCCCATGCGATTCTTTATCGCGATAGAGACATCCACGAGCTTGTCCACTGTATCGATGACAGAAACCAGTTTCTTTTGCGGCATCGTTTCGCGTTGGCAAATCGATTGTCTTGTGAGGGTCGAAAAGAGTCGAGACGAGTCGCAAACGGTCGTAAATGGCCGTAAATGGTCAAAGCTGACACAATGAGTCGGCAGGATAAATGACCGAACTTTGCCGATTTCGGCCGGTTTCGACCGAAATTGACCGAAATCGACCAAAAATCGGCTGAATGTATCCCAAGACACTAACACATCGACATTAAGCTGGCATGCCTGAGCACCCATACTGCGTATCTTACCAAATTCAGTTCTAATACCTCCTTATATGAATGTTGCTCTAATGGTGATGTGGCTTGCAGACAAAACTGTTGGTTTGCATTAGAAAATGAGTGTCCTGATCCATTCAGCAATTGCAACTAGCCCAGAGAAGTAATTTACCATCCCAAAATTGAAGTACACAGAATCCGCGAGGAAAGAGGCAAGAAAAAAAAACCGATATAAAATATTCAACCATCTCCTTTGTTGAAATGTGAAATCTCGTAGGCTCAAGCTTTCCCCCGGCTTGATTTGACTAATGATCTTCCTTCAACATTCTTTCCACAATGGCTGAACGCAACACTCCTGACTTGAAGAGCAGTGAAGAAAAGTACAGTATCATGATTCCGTCATCAAAAACGAGATTGTTGACAATCAAAGGCAACGCATCCCCCCAACACCTCGCCCAATCTTAAGCACGCCGCATGTTCCCCCAGTTGGACAAAGCCAGGCGAATTTCGGACAGTCAACCCAAAATCTAGATGACCATGTAGCACCATTTGCTGAGTAATGATTCGTGGTCCCCAGTGCACTATGCGACGTTAACGGGTGATAGGAATTCTTCAGGCTCACGGCCTGGTAATAGAGACCACAGGGATACGCCCGGATCCATAGACATATCCAGTCCCGGTCCAATGGTAAATCAAAATTGCAATTCAAACCATCCAGGTAGCGGTGAATATGAGTCCACTTCCCTCTTTCATGTCTAACGCTAACTTTTTCGACGGTAAATAAAACGACAGATGGAGATCTTGCGTTGCCTGAAAGGTATTGAATACTGCACATAGTCCGTTGAACTATTTTGACGAGGCTGCAGGGAACTTTCCGGATCACAAGCTCATCATACTGGAGGTCATGGTGTGAAAGACGAAGGAGTTAGCCAAACCGGACAGGTCGCAGAATGTTAGTCATGCTATTCTACAATTGGTTAACTGGCTAATACAATGACATAGCGACATCGGATGTCTCTGTTTCGCCAGGTGAACGATTAACTCTTGCCTGTCGTCTACGCAGCCTTTCTAACCCAGCTAATCTCAGAGTTTCCAACTACACAACCATGCGCACCAGGTGAGCTTATCCCAAGTCTATCACATTGAATAAATATGCTGACAAGACCTGTCCGAAGATTCATCGAGGAGCAGAGCAACAGGGCGCATTGTCAGCCACCGTAGGGACTTGTCTACCCAGTCCCCCTCTTCTACTTCGACACGTTCGACGCACAACACCGATAGTGGGACAGAAGGAACAGCCTACGATGAGGAAGACGGAACTGGCGGACCGAATGAGTCATCTGTCCTTACTGGTCTTCCGGAGTTCACTGCTGAAGATAGAGAACAGTTTGGGCTGAATCGTGAGTAGTGCCTACTAGCTAGATATGAGATGTCGGGATCATATCATTCACTCCTTGAAAACTTGTAATATTTAGTAGACACTGGCTACTGAATTTCCGATAACTGTGTGCTGAAGCATTTACTCTCGCTGAATCCATGCTTTCATTGTCTCTCCTTAGAATAGAAAATCAAGATTCATTCCTTGCTTGCTCGATGAACTAGATAGCCTGCACCTGGTGTCTAGACACTCATACTGTCGGGCTGCGCTACAAAGCACTTGTGCCACAACCACAGCTTTCCCGACAATGTCCATCTATGGATAATAAAGTTAACCTGCAACATTTGCTGGGTGAAGATAACAGTAACCCCATTGGGCCACGAGTCACTCTTGCCCCACTTGACTGGGCATCACTAATCGGCTCCTTGGTTCGGCGCTACCACTTCTTGAGGGGTTCTGTGTAGTGCCATGATCCTCAAGAAGCATAGCAAAGGCACCTGTTGACGTTTTGCATTCGACGGCCCACTTAGCCGAGACTTGGCCTTCGACAGAGATACTGACTTGTCGTGTATAAATACTGCAAGCTTCAACCCGACGACTCGGATGGCCAAGGCAGTCACGATGGCCGCACAAGACGATTACTGTATGCGCATTGACTTAGGTCTGCTGGACAGGGAGTTGCGCAATAAAATTATTGATAGCCTACCCTCTTTGCAACAAACCAAGCACACGGATCCTCAGCGCGGTGGGGATGTATTCGTATATGACGATACACGAGATATCAAATTATTCACACAACAACTCCTGTTAAAGGCAAGTATATTCCTTAATGCCGAAGCTGCCATGTCTCGAGCTAACAAGGCATTAGCATCCCGACATAAAACGTGTGGTTGAACATGCCGGACTCGAACCCTTATACAATAAGAAAGAGCCAAAAATTGTTCGCACTGATCAAAACCAGCAAGATCGGCAGTTCGTAGACCTGAACCATATTGTCGTTCTTAATCCAATGACTCATGATACCGTGACACTTTGGGTATCGAGGAGAGAAGATCGTGCGAATATCAGAACCTTCGATACCACTAAGGGAGATACATGGATAATTTTTGGAGGCACCAGGTTCCATCTCCCCGTACCATACCATACGATGCCCCTGCCTGTACGGAAGATATGATGCATTAGAAGTTGGAATTGTAGCAGATATCAGACTGGGAACACAAAAATCGAAATTAGGGAATATAATTGATATCGGCCTCGTTATATACTCAAGGTTCAAACTAGCTGGTTGTGATGTGCTGCCAATATATCGGCGGCAGACCAGTATTGATGTCAGAATCATTCAACGCCCAAAAATTGCCCCATTCCTCCCAGTTCATATCAGGCAAACCAGTATCAGCTTCAGAGTCATTAAAACCAGCAAACAGCCCTCTATCGTCTCTTGGTTCAAAACCTATATTGCCTCCGGCCGAGTCTCCAAAGTCGTCTGAAGGCAGGGATCCATCCGTCATTACGTTTCCACCTGGCACCAACCCTGTCGTGCATCTGTACCCTGTCGTGCATCTGTCTGCGGCCGACAAGCTGGCCGAAGCCGTGCTACACGGTTCTTGGGGAAACACTATAGCTCGTTAGTAAATTCTCAACAACTATCGCCGGATTTAAACGTACTAGTATTAAATTCAGACTCAAATGTATTGCTTCCGTCTTCCGTAGCCCTCGATGATGTCTGAAGCGAATTGCTCTGGTGAACACTGTGACGCAACCATGATGTTTGCTGAATCCCTTGTTGAGTTCTTGAGGTGCCAGTATGTAGGTCTTTATCAGCCCCATTTTCCAATAGACGACTTTTTTTTGATGCGCACTTCCTTTTTGCTGTTTTCGTCCTTTTTCGTCTTGCTTTAGGGTTCCTGTCCAACAAAATGTCAACTATTATGAACACAACTTCTATTGGAGTTGTCAGGAGATTTTCACTCGACGCGGTTCCTTCCAAGATGCTTAAGGCAAGATCAACATTCTTTTGCTCTCCTTCTGTATATTGCTTCGTGCGACTCTGCCGTTCCTCGTTGGTTATGTACTTTGCGAGTCGTGGGGCGTTGTGAAGGATGAATTGTTTTGACGTGTCGGTATTCACGCCATGATCGGCAGAAGACCTGACAATATTTTTCGACCGTTCCCTTATTGCACGCAGTATCTCAGTGGCAGGGAGTTCGAAGTGAGACCTTTCTTGATTATTGGCGAAGGACTTTAAGTTCATATTCATGCATGTTTCTTGGTAGTTGTGTCCCGTATACCACGAATGAAAGGCTGGTGGGTTTACTACTGGCAAAGTGCACAGATATGTCGCCTCTTGCTCGTTAGCTAAGCGGCGCCATGATAAGTCGATTAGAGCGACAACTGCCTCGTTGAAGAAATCATTGCCCGGCGCACTACCACTGAGATATGCCAGACTAGCGTTTCCAACTACGATCGTAAGTAGATAACTTTGAACATAAACGTCTGGATGAACTTACCTTCCAAGATCGTAAAAAGGGCAATGGCAGAGGTACCATAGTAGTTAGATAGCTCCGACGTCAGTTTTAATATCCCGTGAACGATCTGACCGTCGCGATAATAGGGTTGGTCATTCTTCTTGCTGGGTATGGCCGGTGGCTCCTCGTTTTGAGAGCTGAAATTGTAGTGCTGTGTTATCCCCGTCATGTACCTTCCCACATTTTCGATAGACACTGCCGATAGCAGCAACTCTTCGCTATAAGAGTTTGTCAGGCCAAATAATTCGCTGAAAGGTATGCCTTCCTCCTTCCATTGTTTCCATTTGGCCATCAGAGAGTCGCTGCTCATCTCCTCCTTAAAGCAATTCCGGATACTTGCCATTAACTCATCTTGCTCTTTCTGAGGCTCGTTGACGAGTATTCGACTGCCTTCAGCGACTGCTTTAGCAGTAATGAGTGTGCAGTATTCTATGGTGTTGTACTTAGTGACAGAGGTCGGCCTATTTGGGAGGTCTGCTTGCAGTGGGAGTTGGGATTCTGATATGGTGGACGGTGTCGCTCGGCGGCCAATCAATTCCTGACGCAGTGACACAGACGATAATGAGGAGGATCCGGGTGAGGTTTCTGCCGACAACCTTCCTGGTGAGATATGCTGGTCGACCACTTCCACTTCCCTACGTCAAGGTCAATACACTTCCTTAGCTAGACGTAGCAACGACTCACAAGTCTGGGCCAAACCATCTCCGTGGCTTGAAGATCTTCTCCCTTGTATCATCTTGAGGAGCATCTTTGCTGCGTATTGTAACTTTCAGAGCACACTCTACGTGGGGAGTCTTGTCTCCGTCGGATAGCTGAATGTCGAATTCCTCTTCTATTACGTGAGACCGGACGGTATAAGACCGACACAATGTCCAATGCGTGTCTTCGATTGACTCTTCGGTGATAGAATTGACGAAATCGACGTTATCAAGGAGGCCATCTTGAAGAAACTTTGCACGGAGACCAAACGAATCCATAGCGGACGTCGATTTAACGGCAAGCAGTTTGGGAAAGAAAGCAAGAGAAATGAAATTGGCGGACGCGGGGGAACCTTGATTGCTTAGACCCAAGTCGACCCGGATGTTGGCCGGATAATGGGCCTTGTTGGGCTCAGCTGACAGTGAGGTCGTGATCTCAATGAAGCTTGTCACAACACGGGACGAGAGGGGGAGGGGTGCGCAATGGGTCAAAAAACAGCTTTTTTGACCCATTGCGCACCCCTCTTGGGCTTTCGATTGATATTGGAGTGTTGGTGTCACACCCCAGCAATGATAACATTACATTTTGCAACTGCATGATGAGACACCGCGGCTTGTTTCCGTGTCTGCCGGGCTCGTCTAGCCCCCAGGTTCATCCTCAACTGTCGGTTATCACACTCATG
This sequence comes from Pochonia chlamydosporia 170, assembly GCF_001653235.2. Classification (NCBI taxonomy): domain Eukaryota; kingdom Fungi; phylum Ascomycota; class Sordariomycetes; order Hypocreales; family Clavicipitaceae; genus Pochonia; species Pochonia chlamydosporia. The sequence continues at coordinate 7,188,846 of NC_035790.1, forward strand.
TTCGGGATATCATTTGGCGATGAATGATATTCGTGGACATGAACCGATCGCTTGTACGAAAGAATCTCCTATTGTTTGGGATAAACCTGTACCTCATTTCCCGACCTGAGCAGCTGGTGGCAATCAGAAGGTGACATTTTCCTCACCAAACTATTTAAAATGAGGCTGTCCCTAGAGGAGATGGCGGTGAGTTGAAGTGAGGCTTTGTTGTTACACATCCATTCTATTCCTGGTATAATGCAGTCAGAAAATCAGCCAGCCTTGTCATACAGACAACAAGTCTCGGTGACGGTACTATTTTGCATACAGTGCTCTATTTTCTGTCCTGCAGCGATATTTACCAAAAGCGCACCTTTCTACGACATGCCACCTCGGGTATACAGGCCTGCTCTCATACTTTTGGCCATTGTTGGACCTGTCATTGGCATTGTCCTGGTGGTGGCGACGTGGAATTGGTTTGGAAAGTTTTCGCTGGAATACTGGGCAGATACGGAACTATCTTTCATGCTGCTGTGGATCATCCTGATAGAGGTGGGTGCCAATATGTTATGGAAGATCGAGAGAAAGCTACTAACTAATGCTTGACCTAGGGTTGGGTGTTTTCTGGACTCACCTTGAGCGCCTTTGGCAATACCAAAGCTAAGCGGCAAATAGTGAAGAGATCGTTGCAGATTTTGTCTGCAGTAGGTTTCGTACTGATATGCGTTGATTTTGGGTTTCGAGGGTCGCCTCGGCAGCTAGTGACACCAGCAGCCGCTGCTCATAGGGGCTCGATGGCTCTTGGATGGATCGTTATGCGTTACCATGCCAGCGAAGCTAAGGATTGGAAATTGTTGATTCCACTAGACATTCGAAGCGTCTGCGAAGTCTTTACTTTTGCACTGTCATTCGTTTCGTTTTGTGAAGGCTTAGGACAAGGGCAAAGAGTGAACTATAAGCTTGTACGACGCCAGATCTCCGCCTTGCTTTGTTATTCATGGACTAACTTCGCAGGTATTAAACGGATTATTCACTGTAATTGGAATTATACACGGTGTTACACAATTGAGGCGGCATTACAAGGACAAGGAGGATGCTAAGAGGCGCGGCATTGATGATAGTGCGCATCCAGAAGCAGAAGGTGCCTATTCACTTTCCGACTGTTCTACAGTGAAGGCTAGTATTGCAAGTAGTTCAAAGGAGGGCCTCATAGGTAGCTAAAGGACATGAAAGAAGAACATGAAAGAATACTAAGCCACTCAGATCACCCTGTATTACAATATATGCGGGCATTCTGTGTCGTATTGCGGTGTGACCGCTCTTGCCCCTCATTAGTTCAGTGGAATATAAAGTGAGCTCTGGCTCCTTCTGTCGCTGAACTTTGTCGTCCTTTTCACGCACGCATGAAACCACACGATTCTTGCCTCGGTGGGTAATTAGTCTTGATTGCATGGCCAGTTTAATGACATAAATTGCTCTTCAGTTGCCAATCAACTTCATTTCACGGTGAGTAATATAGCCAAGGTTGGTTGGGCCATGCTGACCTCAAATCACCAGCACCTTGCGATGACTACCATCGAAGTGTACAAATGCAAAAATTGCAAAAAACCACGGATGTACCAACAGCAACCAGGCAAACAATGCCCTACTTGCCCTAATAAGATGAATCACCCCCATACCCTTACGCTGGTCTCACCAAAATCTGGAAATATGAAACACTTGAGGCGAGGCTGACGGGCGGATGGAGCACATGGGAAAATCTCTACGTTCGGATCGCTGATAAATCCAGGGAAGACTGGCAGCAGGTCCGGGTGGGCACATCCAGGAAGAGGAAATTTTCGATATAGTTTACATATCTGGGACAAACACGCTCTTTCACATAAATAAAGCATCCCACCTCTCCAATCCATATTGATGCGCATGTTCATCTGCATTCCAAACCATTCGAGGTATTGTTAGTTTCTTTTGAAAGGATTTTCGTTGGTACCAAAGCTGATTCCTCATCCGCCAGTGTACTGCGTATAATTGCGAGCGAACGTACCACCAAGTTTTCGAGCTCAAAACCTGTATAGCCCATACGCTCAACAGCCTGCGGATGACTCCTGTACACAGCTCCGTATATTGACAGCGCTGTCCAATACCTTGGGTGGACTTTCGCGCTGTTGAGTGGCTGCATTCGTTGCTACCATGGTTAATACTGGCAAGCCTTCGACGGGCTGCAAAACTTGTCGAGAACGCCGCATCAAGGTGCGATGAAAGCTTAGGAGATAAACATTATTTATCCGTACGATTGAATTCTAACCTCGGTGGTGATAGTGTGACGAAACGAAACCCCGCTGTCAAAAGTGCTTCAAAGCTCACAGATCCTGCTCCTGGCCAATGAACACGATTTTTCGTTATGTTTCATTTGAAGAGAAGGGAAAAAGGAAGCACTCATCAAATAAAACACCCCTCACCCTTCAGAAGGACCAAAAATCGAAAGATGTCGCACCGAACAAAGCAGGTGATCTGCAGACGTCAGCCGATTCCCTATTTCTGACAACTCTCTGCTTGCGAGCACTGTCAATATGCGTACAAAATCAGGCAAATGCCTACTTCATAGCCCAATACGGTCTTTCACCGTGGGGCCAGAATAGCATTAGCTTTACGGAATTTGACATTCCGTTGGAGATTGACAGGAAATCAACACACTACTGGGCAGCATACGAGGCCTGCGCTTTGGCAGCGTTCGTGAATAGTCCAGGGAAGCAGTGTGGCTATGAAAACTTAGCCATTTACAAGTATAACAAAGCAATCAAGGCGATATACACTGCGCTCCAAGATCCAACAATCGTGTATGAGGATGCAACTCTTGCTTCCATTCTACTCGTGGCCTTATTCGAATGCATCAGCCCGACGACAAGCCGACAAAGGGCCTGGTCCCAGCACATTAAGGCAGCAATAAGTCTAGCTTCGGAACGTGCTCGGAATAAAACTGAGACCCAGATTGGACGCGGGTTATTTAGGGCAATCCGGACGCAAATGGTTAGGCATTTTTGACCCTCGCGATGCTTAGCCTCGCTGTAATCTTCCGCTCAATCCCATGATGTAGCAGCTAACAATGTACAGGTCGTTTACAGACTTATAACGTTGGAGGGCGGCTTTGACGACGAGTTTTGGTGGTTAGAAAACGATCTTTGGCTTGAATATTCCTCAATCCAAAGACTATGTGTCGAGGCTAGCATACTTGTCACAGAGGGGAAGTCTCTCCTTAACGACCACAGAGATGAGAGCTTTGCAGTGAGAATGCTTGAAGAGTGTCGCAAACTAGATCAAATCTGTGAGAAACAGTGGACGTGTTTGTTGGAGAGCAATCAACACAAAGGTGCCAGGACTTGCCAAGACGTCGGTTCTAATTGCAACAGTTTGCTTTTGGTACCACTTTGGAACCTGTTGACATGCGCACGCGTCCTCCTGAACTCGGTAATTATTAGTTGCACAGCGTGCATCCATGAGCGGGTTGACTACAGAACCACCAAAGACTACATCAGCGCCTATTCCGTATTGCAAGGTGTCGTCCTGAAGAGTCTATCAATGAACGAGTGCAGCATCGGTCGGAATCAGCGTTCGCCGTCCTCGGAAATCAAGGGGGACAGGTTAGTGCCAGGGCTGCGAGGTCAATCAATGGTTTGGCCCTGTACCTTTATCTGGTCTCTAGCATGTCTGACCCAGGACCAGAGAACCGCCGTTGGTAACCAAATAGAGTACATTGGTTCGCAGCTTGGGATCCGGTGTGCGCTGTCGCTCCGAGACGACAAGGAGGAAATGCCACCATATTGGTTCACAATGGGCCGCCAGTCAGGCACTAGATTGTTATCACAACGTCACTAGTTATTCCTAGGGAAGTTTGTAATTAACAATGTCTTCTTCGTGTTCGCACAACTCATGCGTGTGATTGTCAATCCCAGGCTAGCACGAATCGTCTTTTTGGGTAGACATGCGCCAACCGCGGGCTTTCGACTATTTGAGCGCTAGGAAAGGGGAGTCATGGTGCTGTGGTGTCAACACATTTGTCAAGATATAAAGCTGAACCAAAAGCCCGTGTTGTCGCCATTTTGAACTCTCTCTGTCATTTCTTTATCACCCCAAGGTGGTGCCACTACCTGAGCTATTGTTCCTAACCCCGTTGTTACTCAACCAACCTTCCGGCTGCTACATGAAATCTCGGCTTTCCGGTCGTGATACATTACGACTCATGGAACTGCATAGCATTCAAGACAAACGGGACTTAAATAACCCTGAATCGGGCTTTTACGCACATCTGCAGGACATCCCGGTCTGGTTGAAACGACTCAATAAACTTGGCGGGAAGTTAAAACAGACAACTGTGTGGTACAGTTCGAGCGACCAAACCATGCTTAATGAGTTTTGTAGATTTATACATAGTCTTACAAAATATGCAAAAGCATGGTGGATGCGACTACGTGTACTAGGCTCTGGGAAACCCTTGAGCACAATAGCGGGCCTTGAACGAATCACAGATCTTTCAAGAGAAATTCATCACATGGCGGGCAATGCAGCAACTAATCTGTTGAAAGTGGGCGAATTTGGATCTCAGCTTGGAAGTGTGCTGTTAAAACTGGACGAAATATATCAATACAAGGAAGGGCTCCGTCCGTAATATTTTAATCTTTATGCCAATCTACATGCAAAAAGTCAAGATCTCCCACTGTGCCCACCGAATGCAGCTGCCAACTCTCGCTTTCCAAGATCATGCTCTGCCCGATTTAAGGCACCATCTTCGTATAGTGTATCCCAAATCTCAGAAACAAATTCTCGTTGGGTCCAGCACTTCGGTCTGTCCGTTAGCTCCAGATGAATTGTAGATCCCACCTCTAATTCATCCAAACGTGCTATCTCTCCCAAATATATTGGGCTCTGGCTGTTTGCTGTGGCCGGAGCCATCTCAGAGGTGGTCGATTTGATCTGAAACTCCCCCGTTCTGGTTTTTACCATCTCCCACCACGTCCAATTACGGTTGTTTATGTCAGAAGTAGCAATCGCCCAACTCGCCTCAGAATTTTCAGCAACAGGCGGAAGTAGCAGAGCCCATACCTTTGACAAAAGAGGACCAGTTTCGGACTCTGTGTCAGACATTATGGGTAGATCAACTTGTTGAGGAAAGTGGAGGGTCGTTTATTAGCTATGTTTAAGAAGTTTGATCTGAGTAACCGACGGCGGTATGTCGCTTGGTGTAGAAAAATTGGATGAGGAGTCGCCGGCGGCGACGTTTTATACGCAGGGCACCAATAAGGCGATTTCTAAGAATGAGACTCACACGTGGTCGTTCCACGAAAACAACCAAGTTGAATAGTGCGGACTATTACATATGTACTTCAAGTCTTAGGTTCAGCTCAAATTTACTGCTGTTGTAATACAATATAGCCAGTGTCGCTTAAGCCCGCGACGGTCGGTGGCGTCAGAGTCCCATCTATAAGTAATGGTCATTGCCGCTGGATTAAATGTCGCTGTTACATTGTAACTACTCATTATTTGAGAATGGGGACAGCATGGAAAATTATCCCTTGCGACCTGTTATGGGTAGATCATGGTGCATCGCTGAACAGTCTCCCTTTGCGCCCTCGCGACTTCCAAATCGAAAATCTTAAGGAATTCAAGAAAGATTCTGTTTATATTTGGACCATACCGAATAGTAAGTAACTGCATGCTGCCTGTTCTAGTATGGGGCTGATGTTCTCAGATACACCCCTTCCGGACAATATGGTAGTGCGCTACATAAATCATGATCTCTATCAACTGGAATATGAAAGTGAAATGACCCATTCATCAGACTCTCAACCAACACTGAGAGGATTCATTAACTCAATGGCATCCCGCTGGACAAAGAAAAGATGGATTGCTTGGAGGTCTCTTGCAGATGGGAATGCGGGGAGTTAAGGAGAGACTAGTTGCGAATTCGTCTGTCTATCTATTCCCATTGTACTTATTAGTATGGGTATGAGAAGGGAAATAGATAGGCTCATCTCGCAGGAAGATTGAATGAACGCATTCGGCGATCATACGGGCTCTTTTGCTACAGTTACCGGGTAGTGGCACGCAAGTGGCCAAAAACTAGCTGAGTTGTCTACAATGATGCGGGGTTGTGACAATGCAAGGACTGTACTTAAATACATCAGTGTCCATCGGTGCTCTGTCCAAATTTGATTCCATTATATCTTGTCTCTCTAGCCTAGAGAAGCAAAACATCACATTTATCACAATGATGACGATGATGTTGTCCTAAAAGCCTTCTTTGAAAATTCACCTGTAGCCCATGCCGGGCGTTTGAGGTTGTTCCCGAGAAGACAACAACCTCGTATGGCACACTTTCTCCGAGTTGTGCTGCTCGAGGCTATAGTTTAACGTGGAGACTTGGATGAAGACGCGTTTTCTATACCCAAGGTACTCTTGAATTCTTTCGACCGAAATATAGCAAACGCGACGAAAACCAGAATTTGTTGCATGTCATAACCGGATAACCCGGGCTCAAGTTACTCATCGAAGGTGAGAGTATTACGGAGCACTTCTAACACTCTGAACCCGCCATCTGATGTGCGATGGAAGGTGGACAAAGGCCGCGTCACAGACCGCGTCGGAGCAAAAGTACGTCTAGACAGGGTGATACTATGATCAGGCTGACTCTATATAAAGTGGTGTCTATTGTAGGTCTCATGTACGCTGCTTAGCCAGAAAGAAAGACAATTGAAATGCCAACAAAACCGGACATCCTCTGACGACTTATTTGACCAGCATTAATTAGAGCGCTTCGTCTTCAAAGAGCCGCCCAGGATAGGTGGCATATAAACATTACATATCGAAAGGCAATAACTTCTTCATATCTACTTCATATTTATCTTTTCTTCACGGTTTTGTCCTCAGTCGCTCGTACGTAACGCAATGCTTGCCTTCAACGCCGCGACCGACCTACATCGCCAGGCTATGACGTGGGCAGAGGGAATTTTAAGGCTCAAAATACCAGAAGAAGAGCTCAAGGAACTTGAAAAACGAAAGGCTGCTGCTCTTATTGCCGCACAGACACGTCTTCGGGACGGATCGCTACAAGAGCCACACCTGCAAACTCTGGTGGAGTTGGTGTCGGACATAACCCGCAGTCAATGGCAACTCCTTGGCCAGTATCAACATAACGTATTTGTGCAATGCAAACATATACCGTCAGCAAAGAACGTGCAGCAGACGGAAACCTTCCAGGAGCCGCAAAATACGGCGAAACATGGCTCTAGGAGAACCACAACCAGGAAGAAACGCAAAGCAGCTGGTGTTTCAAGACAAAACGATGCCCCAAAACTGGCGCGTACCCATTTCTCATATCCAACCAAGGACCATATTATACTTCCTTCTCGAGAGAGTGGAGGCAGAGGCTCTTCGAGTAGGGTTAAATCTCCAGAAATTGTCGATGACGCGCCAATACCTCGGCCCGGGAGGCAAACCAAAGTCCCATGTCACAAACTGGAGGATAAAATTCCTTGCAGTGAAACTGCACCGAGCAAAGTGACTAATGATTGGGATGACGACCCTATGGCCATAGCACGATTAATTTGAAAACTGACACCCGTTATGGAGAGGTAGCTACGGTCGATTATTTTCGTTTCAGCCTGTCCAATTTCCGATTTGTGGATAAATTGGCTTCATGAATAAACTCTTAGTTGGTAAGAAAGCCATCTCATACATCCTGCATGTGACTAACCGTGTAGGTTTAGATTGGACTGTGCACCGTGTCCAACGTTTTTCACATTTTAAGGAGACTGAGACAGTAATATATTCTACCCGGATGGCACCCTTCTTCTTCAAAGTTTCGTTCGAACATTAGTGCGGGAGCCGGTGGCAGGCATGTGGACATCGAGTCTAGCAATGTGGAGTATTTCATATGTATATGGGGAGCTTATGCTGGATGACGATGTCTTGGACTCGTGTGACGATGAGGAGGCGCAGCGCTGGTTCAATGAGAATATCCAGAGGTTTAGTGATGGCATTGGCCGGGTCACAATCACCAAGCGACTAGGCAGAGCAGGTTGTGATGAAAGTTTGGCTAGAAGCCGGCCGCCTTGACTATGTAAGGCGGGCTGCCGGCAAGGAATTCCACCACACGACGCATATATAGAGTCAAATTTTGACCCAAGAAACGCTAAAATAAATCGCAGCTGCCGGGCGACCATTCAATTTTTGTGTATGTGACATGACGATGCTTGACAAAGTGGTGCTCAGCTTGATGGACCATGAGTACGAAACTCTGGCTCAGAGCCATTAAATGAAGTTGTTGCAGGATAAGACATGGCTATATTGTCCGGCCCGAAAGTCCTCAAACCAAATGGACAGGACTTCACTATATGCTCACTCGCGTAAGATCTGGATTATTCGCTTCTAGGCGCTGTTTTGGGAAGTTTCGGAATATCATTTTGAGAGTTTGCTTTCATGCCAGACGATGGTAGAGCCCGCTACCGGTTCAAGCAACACCATCAAACGGTGAGATTATCTTGCCCTTGGCCCTGAATCGGGCAAACCCGTTTTGACAAGCTCATTTCCCCAGACTCAGAGGCTCATATTGTCTATTGGCGTTGGACCAGGTACCTTGTGTCTACAAAAGCTGATCCGTTCGTCCACAGACTTATAAATACGAGAGATCCTCTGTCGCGCCCCGGCCAAAACACCTCTCCCATTCATCCTAAGAATTCACAACTCAGCCCACAGTAGTCTTTTTCCGTGAACAGAAACACTCAAACCATTTGACTCGGCATTCGAGCAGTGAATCAGTTGTTACCATGGTGTTTACCGGCTGGTCCTCGACGGGTTGTGAGACTTGCAGAAAACGCCGAATCGAGGTACGTTATAAAAGCAGGCGGATTATCTAGCGGTGTTGACTAACTCCAAACTTGTTTAGTGTGATGAAGCATTGCCATCCTGCAAACAGTGCATCAAAGCTGGCAGATCCTGCCCCGAATCCAAAAACCGCCAGGATGTCGCATTTCGCTTCATATCTTTTGACGCGAATGGGAAAAAGAAGAAGACGAAAACTGCCATACCCCCAAGCGTCCCAGAAAATCTTATAGTGACACCTATGGTCTCATTACCGGATGAAGGAGCTGCCTCACAGCCCTTCTCATGGAAATAAAGGACATCATTGGGAGCACGACAAAAGACCAGAAGTGTGTATTAGGGATTGAGGAGATTGAGAGGCAGATTTGTGAAAAGTACTACAACAGGGTAATACGTCCACCGCATGGTATGTCCATAGTCAATTAAAGTCAGAGAAAAATAAAGCCATTCAAAAGCATACCGATGTGTCATTGGACAACCTACTCTTTCTTTGCAAGCAGCTGATTTAGGCCAACGCGCGTACGACTCTTGGACGAACTGCGTCCCCAGGAGCTATCTGGTGAGTTGAGTTGCCTGGTGCGCTTCGATCGGACCACCGGCTCATTGCTCAAGGCGGAAGTAACACTCGATGTAAAGCTTAAAGATGGATCGTCGTAACCTAGTACAGTCGATACTTGACTTGGCTCCTGTGAATCATCGTCTCCATGCAAATCATGTAGTAAGTCATATGCCTCAGCATCGCGTTTGGAACTATTTCCGCACGTCTCGGCTATCCCTTCCTGAAGCGCATCATGTGCATCCTGCCATGACGCTGATTCTCGATCTTTATTGTCACTTCGATCCTTAACTTCGGCAGCTTCTCCGTTTGCAACCTGGATGGCCCGGTCGCGATGTTCTTTGGCCAACTGCCTTGCATTTCTAAAAAACGTGGCCCCTTCGACAAAAGTCGCGCGATTGTTTGTCAAATCAAAGCCACATAGTTTGGTCATGTGGTACTCTGCCCGTCCTCTAGTATTAGCAGGAGCTGTAATATGATGTGCGTACAGTTGAAGGGTGCCAGTAGCAGGATGATAGGTTGAGCTATAGGTATAAGCATTTCCATCATATTTCGCTTGGGTTTTCCCATAATTCTGCAACGTGTGCATGGCACGGGCACCGTACGCTCCGTCGTAGCATGCCTGCCTCTGTGCAACTGATGCATTTCCGTCAGGTCCCTTGGCCTCTATGAAGAAGTTGGCCGCCACTGGAACACCGGGGTGCTTTGTAGGGATAACTCTTTACCTAACTTCCTCGTCATTTCGTACCTCCATACAAAGGTCCGCAAGATCAGCGCCGTCAAAATGATCTGGCTTTGGTCTCACGGCGTTGCCATTAGTGAGAGGTTCAAGCTCGGTGAAGAGGACATTCTGTTTGCTAGGAATGGGACAATCTCCACAGATAAGGGGAATGACATCAGCCATGACATCAGATTCAAACACAGCATCTTCATTCTTCCTTTGAAATGCCTCGAACTGTTCCTCTGAGAATTGTGACGGCGACAAGGACGCGCGGCTCTGTTCCAATCTCATCTTTGTTTCCTCTGTGTTCAACGGTTTCGATTTACGGTTGTTCACATATACACCGTGGTCACGAAGGTGTTGATCAAACTCCTTCCCGTACCGCGTTGAGCCGCTTCTAGAAGTAACACTTGTCGCTCTCGTTGATAGCGTCCGTCGACTTCGGGAGCTGGAACTAGTATTTTCCATTATCGAAGGGTTTCGTGTCTTGCTCGAAAACTTATGTATGTAAATTAGTTGGTCGTAGAAACAGAGCCGGTCGAGCTGTCATACCTCTCTAAGGTGCTGCAGATCTGGGCCACCGCGTCTTGAGAATCGAGAAAGATCCTTGGGCAGTGAACCGATGGGGTTGGTTCGTTTTTCCGTCTTTGCGCGCGCGTCGTTCCTCTGATCTAATTCTTGCAGGATGTTGAGTGTTAAGGGTATCTCGGATAAGTCGTCGTAAAAAGCTGGGGGGAATTTGGGAGCGACGGCACGGGTACTTCTTGCCTTCCGCTTTTTTGCAGGGTGATGGTTTTGCGAGATGTCTTGTTCAATCTGTCGTTTTCGAATTTGTTCACTCGCCATCGGTGACGGCGATGTGAAAGAGCGACTGACGAGAGGCATGGCCACGGCCAAGGTCGTGGTCAGTGGCCGCCTTAACAGGCGCCAGAGGAGTCATACACACGGAGCACGATTCCGTGAGAACGCATCCTGTCCCATGCGGAGAAGTCGTTTCACAAAAGGCAAGCATTCAGCCAACCATTAGCCGCCTGGCAGGAACACGATGTCGTGCATGCAGGAGCGTGAATGCAAGCTGCTTCTTTGAAGCGCGGAGTTAACGGAATGGATCATGTGACACTTGGCCAAGTGGCTGGTGTAGACTCACCTCGGCCCCACCAATGTTCTGCTAACCTATATCTGGCAATGCCCTCTTCACCATAGGCTGCCCCGCTGCTTTACTTATCCAATTCTGCACTCTTTGTCTAGTTGTCTTGCCATGGCACCATCGTGCCGTGATGAAGGTAGGAAGTTCATCAGTCAAATCGATTCGAAGGCCATCTCACATGAGTTCTATTCCAGGACATTCTTGTCAACAAAAGATATCGTGTCGATCGCAGGATTGGAGAAGGAGGCTTTGGTCTTGTCTACGCTGGTAGGTTCTCAATCATGTCATTTCTGCTCAGAGCTCATGTGGTCAAATAGGAATTGATACCGAGACAAAGGAAGCGGTCGCGATAAAGCTCACTCGTATACGAGACGGCCCCGAGGCACTTCAATATGAAGCCGATACATATGCTGAACTTTCTGGCGGCATTGGGACACCACAAGTCAAGTGGTTCGGTCCAGAGGGTGACTTTTATGTTTTGGTCCACGAACTTCTAGGACCATCTCTGGAAGACCTCTTCAATTACTGCAATCGAAGATTTTCTTTGAAGACGGTCCTTCTTATAGCCGACCAAGCGATTCGTCGAATGAAATACATCCACGACAAGGGCTATCTACACTGTGACATTAAACCGGATAATTTTCTGCTTGGAGTTGGAAATAATGGTAACATACTTTATACGATTGACTTCGGGCTCGCAAGAAATATGGATGCAGCTGAAGGGCATGGAATTCGGGACGACCGACCTCTTGGAGGCACTGCTCGGTATGCCAGTCTCAATAATCACAAGGGACTCGGTACGTTGCGTCCAGTAATTACAACGCTCATTCATTAATAGACAGCAGAACAATCTCGTGGCGACGATCTAGAGTCTTTGGGCTATGTCCTTCTGTACTTTGCCCATGGCTCGCTGCCGTGGCAGGGCTTAAAGACATCTACTGACAAGGAGCGAACGGAGTTGATTAAGCAAAAGAAAACGAATACAACAATAGAGGACCTTTGCAAAGGGCTTCCAGTGGAATTTTCCAGGTACATAGCGTACGTTCGGAGACTTAAGCCTGCCGAAAAGCCGAATTACGCCTACCTTCTCAGGCTATTCAACAATTTATTCGTAGCAAAGGGCTTCCAATACGACAACGTATTTGATTGGACGGAAAAGATCTTTCACGAGCTGCAAAGTACGACCTCTGCTGAGAATTAACCCATACAAAGGATTACGCAAAGCGGATGGTGGAGTCTTGTCGAGAAGATTCGCGACGGCCGATTTCCGTACAAATCATGTGAGTCATACACCAATGGACTCAAGCATCATCGCCAATATCCTTGAGATCTTGGCAATCATCTACGATCAGAGCTCGCTTCTCTTGGGAAAGCTCCTGAAGCATTATCACGGGTTCATTTCGAGTTGCACTCTCAGTATGACCAGTCGCTCACCGTCTCGACTCGTCAAGGCTGCACGCGGCGGCTGTAATGTCCGAACTTGGATTTCGGATTAATGACCTTGATCTTCGTGTTTCGGCCAATATCTGAATTCCAGATCTACGACTTCCGATCTGTGTTCTTGCCTTTGAGATCTTTGACCCGGAGGTTTCATTACGATAGCAGTGCGAGCTGATTGTGATGGAGCTGTTTATTGCTGTCAACGCGTATTGCATTGCAATGGTCGCTGGAACCTGCAAAGGATACAATAGTAGGTCATCAAGCGTTTTTTCGTGTATTATAACTTTTTATTTGTTTAGAGGCGCAAAATGTCAGTATGACAGGAATTACTCCTGTGTCATGACTGAAGGTTCCCTAGTTGGCGAGGTGGACAGCCATAATATCTTAGATTAGCTTAGTGAAGATCCTAGATTCCCTCTCAAAGATCCCGGATAACAGTCTCGGTCGCTTAATTCTTAAACGCGGAATTCAGCCAGCTACAGCATGTATAAAAGACCACCACAACCCCAAACTACCGAGAGCTTCCTCCTCTCCATCAAGAAACAAAACTGATCACATCGCATCGCCTCCCAAGAAAGTAACGGCATTGCGGCGTTTCCATATAAAGCAATAAACACAAACACAATAAAACAAACACAAACACAAAGAGACAAACACAAACAAAGAAACAAATACACACAAGCAGCCCTAGAATGATGACATGCTGCATTTATCGGTTCCTATTACAGGAGGCTGGGCAATCGTTGCGCCACGGGCAGCGTTCCGGGCGCTCATAACGTGCCAGCTCTATCGCTCACTTGAGCCAAGCCGAGTGTGGAAGCATTTATTGGGATGGAGCCTTGAGAGATAGTACACAGAGCTTGAGTACTGTTTTCAAAGAAAAATGAATGGTTCGGTATGGTTATACTTATGTTTCGATGTCTGCTGTAACTGGTCTCAATTCAGTAGAGTATCTCAACCTCTCCTACTTTTGCCTGCTTTCTCGCCGGACTCATCACCCGGTTAGATAGCCAGCTTAGGCCCACCTGGTCGAAAGCAGGCAATGTGTAAGAGAGGTCAGGATTCTTTATTCGAAACGAGGTCGTTCACTGCAGATACTGAAGCATGGGTATATTACAGTCAACGTTGCCAGCACTCTCGCCGGGGTGATTCCCCGGAGAGCCAGGCCAGGGCGCCACCTGGTTTTGAGCAGGCAATTGTTGAAGGAGGATGGAGATGGTCTTGGTTCCGTAGTTCCTTCCCATGCGTTGCTTGCTTTCTCGCCGGGGTGATCACCCGGTTAGATAGCCAGCCTTAGGCCCACTGGTCGAAAGCAGGCAATGTTAAAGAGAATAAGACTAGGGTGGGTAGACCATCAAGGGTAGAAAAGAAGATTGTCTCATCAATCCGGAGAACACGACACCTCCAAATATGATTATAGTAATAAAGAAGTCACTGACAAAAATAAGGAAGCTTAGCCCCCGATGCGTAGATGTGCAGTGTCCATGTATCAGTTGGCCATCGTCCGGAGCTGGTGGCAGCGCTCCAATATTTAAGTGCGATGTGGTTTCCGTGTCGGGTGTCGTGTGGAAATCAGGGGGTATCCATGTATCGTGGAAGTCAGCGCTAAGAAACCAGATTCGAAAACTTTGATCTGTATGATCGATCTCTTCTATTAATATGGTTACGCGCTCTCCAATGCCAAGATCCCAGATCCCGAAACTGTGATTTACAATACAAGAACTTGACTTTTGCTCAGGAGACGCGTAAGCCGGCTGTGGTTGGAGGGGTTGAACCATGATTTATGGTGTCTTGTGGATATCAGGAAGATCCAAGGATTACCCACGTATGTAAGTCCACGCATTGTGGAAACAGGCGCTAAGAAAACAGAATCGAGAACTTTGATCTTGATAATGGATCTGTCCCTATTAATAGTTGCGTCGAGTGTGGAATCAACCACTATAGTTATGCGCTCTCCAATGCCAAGATCCCGAATTCCGAATTTGCGATTTAGAATATAAGAACCTTATTTGTACATGAGAAGCGTAAGCCGGCTGGGGTCGGGTTGAGCCGTCATTCATTGGAGAGTGAATGCTCGTCACATCCTAAGCGCCTGGGGCTGCTTGCCACCGAGCTCCAGGCAACAAGTTGAAAGGCCTGGAAAAACAGAGATGTGGTGCCAAACTACTATTGGACGGGTCCTGCAGGCGCACAGGCCACTGATGCTTCTCTGGCGCCCTACCTGCCGCCCAACCTCTTGATAGGATCCCCAAAGATGTTGGGGCTGTGAGGGAGAGTGCCTCAGAGTATTGCTGTGTTCTGATTGGCTATGTGGCGTCTGACGAGCACTCGTGTGTTGGTTGGTGAATGTTTCAAGAAATCATCCTGATCCGTCGCTCCGTATGAGAACGCGCAATAGCCTGTTAGTTTCATGATACAGCGATCACACGAAGCCAGTGAGCTGCAGTCGGCCATCCCTTGTAACTCCCGGATCATCATGGGCCCTCAAACTATGCTGTGAGTTTGGCAGTCCCCACGATTGACTTCGGACTCAAGTACTCCAGGGGCTCATGTAGACAGGTTCATCCAGCTCTCAGGTCACTAGGGAGAGTTTGCCTCCAGTCCCCTCTTCCCCCCAGTTATTCCAACGTGCGGTCAGACTCTGGTCCAGTTACTTCATGTGGTGGCCACTGGCACTGCACGGCGCGGACAATGCACTCCCCAAGCGAGAGATTTCCATCCTGTTTCTTGAGGATGAAAGCTCGGAGCGAGGCTGTTTGCTCTGGTTGGCCGAGACATTCTTGGTGCCTGGTACGTAAGGGAGCTGCTGGGCTTTGCTTGGCTAGGCGACTTTGCATCACTGGACAGTGGATGTTGGTGGAGCCCTAAATTCAATATGGTAGACCCTCCTAACCAGTTAGAAGCTCACTGGTGGTTATGATCTGCTAGACAATCCCGCCTTCAGTATTTGAAAAAGAGCCAGAGATTGTTCAAGCTGCTGTAGCACATAGAATGCATCACGACAAATAGAATTTATCCATTGATTGTCCTGTACATGTTCATCGATGTGGTCGTCACGCGACACAATTTGCCATCGTCAATTATTGAAATTTCTCTGTCTTGTGTTATGTTCGTGAGCTCCCCACAATGATCTACATGATGCTCCACGATCTTCATTGGCGTGCTCAAAAAGACAAAGCCGTTTATTCTCACACCCTAACCCCTACTCTTCTGCGTTAGTATCCGATGCTGATGCTACACTAGCTTGGCGTGCCATCTCTGAAGCAGTCACTTGAAGTGGTAGTGGAAAGCTATTTTCCTGTCCCTATTTGTTAGGTATCGCGCTTGTCAAGTCCCGCATCCAGAGAGGTGCATCTAACCACAACTTCCGGTGACAAAGGCCAACATTTATCCGTCGATTTAAACTCGTATATCTGGCCATTACGCCTAAGCAAAATATACACATCGGCTCGGTAGTCTTTGTGGACATTGAATCCGCTTTTTACGAACGTACGCCACCTTTTCCTGAAATTTTCGCTGCTTCTATCTCGTTTTCTGGGCTTACCTGATGCTACAATAGACATTGGAGAAATTATGAACGGCAGAGTTTGTCTCGGGGGAGTAGGGGACTGGCCCAGGTCTTTATATGACAACAGGTGGCTCTAGCTGCACCGCACATGCATGAACAGCGAGCAGCGTTGACGTAAATAGGATACATCCACCTCGGAGCGTTTTTGACATACAAGGAGTCAAAACCAGACACCCCTCCCCAGAGCAGCCCTACCACCCACACGTAAAAGAAGCCCCACTTCATCATCTCTTTGAAGCGGTTTTATGCACTTTTCCGTCATCTCTCCCGTCAGCTCGTGAGCTCCTTTCATTTAATATTTCATAATGTGACTCGTATTCATATTCAACATTTGTCTCTTCTCTGTCTCTTGTTTTCTGCGTTCTTTTGGTATTTGTCGTAATTGGAGCATGGAGACTGAAGTCGGCGGACTTAGGGGGTGCATGAAGCGCAAGCAGCACCACATCAGCGACATTTCCAGGTGGGCCAGGTGGGCCAGGTACCCACTGTACCTGGCCAGGGGGTCGAGGGTATATATATCAGGCAGGTCCCTTTGCAACCACATCCGAAACTTAAGAAGCTGCCTGCAACCTCATCTACCATCATGTCCGACGAATTCGCAGAATTATTGAAGCAGAAACTGTCCGAATGCACAGATGTTACCAGGGTTCAAACTTTTCACCTGCGCACACAAACTATACTTAGATAAATCACTAATTTGGTTACAGCTTGTCGATTGCGTTTGGAACGATAACCGATGTCGGACTTTACTGATGCGAAAAATCCAGTCGACCCCCGAGGCAGGAAGCCCTGACACTTCGGTGCCAACGTCCTCCGTTTCATTACACGCCGCGATGCCAGGAGCTGAAGTGCCTGACAAACGTGACGTGTCTGTTGGCACTGATTTTTGTTCGCAGAGTGACACCGATTCGCCGTGCGCACATGCCAACTCCCCGATGTTTATTCGCAGTGATGCTGCTACAACAGCCGACCTGAGTTTGGCCGACGCTGCGTTACACATCCGTTGCCAGACACCTGACGAGAACGCTTCGCCATCGTACCCATCGCCATCGCCCACACCTGGCCCTCCACGTAGACACCGCCGCCCCGAGATTGAAGACAGCTCTGCCTCGTACGATATTCCATCACGTAAGCGCCGACGAGTGAATAAAAAAGAGAGCGAAAAAAAAAAGGGCTCGTCGGTGGAAGTCTCTCAGTCCTCTTCCTCAAGCTCTCCACGTAAATTTCGAGGCCCAGGGAAAAAGAAGAAGGCAATAGTACCATATTTTGAAGAACCAAAATTTCTCAACGTAAAGGAACCACTCCGACTTCAGGTCTCTGAATATACTGAGCTGAATGGTATCCAAGATGCTCTCAGGCTTGTTGAAGCTTTTGAATGTCAAACTGTCGAAGGAGTACAGCCTGAACCTTCAGCTTCCCTGGTCCGGAAACTGAAATGCCGTTTAGATGAGTGTGACAAGTTAGAGGAAAGGGGCCATAGCTTGGCTGTCAGAGCGCAGGTTGAGCGTTATTTTAATATGATACAGGTAATTGCGGAATTATTTCGCCGGAAAAAAGAGAAAGCGGAAGGAGAGACAGATGATGACATTGTGAGAGAGTTCAAAAAAGAGCTTTTTCCTGAACAGACCCCTCAGCAAGCGCAGTCATCGTGGGACTATTTCTACCGAGTAGGGAAAGTCTTGTTTGAGGCAGTACAACGATACGGCTACGGTGTCCTTGTATTCCCGCTCTATGGTGTGACCAAGAAAAGGTTTGTGCATTTGTTTGCATACCAAAGTCGGGACTAATGGGTGCATATAGCTTGCATGAGCTAGGTCACAAATATATTGGTGAATTTCTCGACTACATAGACAGGTGTCAGCCTGCACTAGAGGCGAGGATTCGCAATATATCCTACATTTTGCCAAGGTTGATGACCTGGGGCTTGCCGGCTGGAACGCTACAGGTCGAGAAAGTCCAGTTCGAAGAGCTGTCTGAGCTTGATCGGGCGAATGCTTTCAATTGCTGTTTCCCATTGCCTGCAGGTGTTAGTAGTGCGGAATTGCAGGTACCAAATATCGGCGTAGGGATCCCGTCCTGGCCGGAGCAGCCCAGCGCTCAGGATGTGGTACAAGAGGAGAGCAAGGATGACGAACAGGATGGCGAAACATCACAGCTGAGCTGGGGGGGCATGCCTCTCGAGGATGTTGGGATCTACGGCTTTGATCGAATTCCTGATTGTTAGATTCCGGACCGAAGGAGTTTCTAGCATTGTTTCACGCCAGAGCACGCAGGACGTGCTCTGGATTATTAAGTGGGAGGCGTTGGTAGAAAAGGAACTTCGTCAGTCTTGCTTTGTTTGCTTTATTAATTTTTTTTTTCGTAAGTATACAGTACAGTACGCCAAACTCAAATATCTCAATTTTAATTGCCAACTCCTTATTACCAGCTTGTTGCAGGGCGAACAGTACTCTAGTGACTGGTCGACGTTTTCGGCACCCTACATGCTGATCGATTTCCTGGGTTAAGGTACTTGGAGCTTAGATTGCGGGTAGTAGAATTAAGGCAATAGACTCCAGAGACTACGTTGATGTGCGTAAACCTAGTTCTTGCACCTGGCCATGCCTCGCGGAACGATCGCATCAGGTGAACTAATTCTCAAGAATGCAGCGATGCGAGACAAGCTGGCGCAGCAGCACGGCTCTCATTTTCGAGACGGAGGCAGCAGGCGCTCTCGCCGACTTCCCATGTGTTGCAATGCGAAGATCGCAGATAAAAAATCCGAGAGTTAAGACCGTAGCTCCATGCTTCCAGATTGTGGATTTCAGCACCCGAAGCCAAGAATGAGGATCCCAGATTGAAGCATCTAATCCTAGAAGTAGGCCTGCAGGCACTAATTATAGTGCCCCCAATGGAACCTGGTAACATTCATTGAAACTGGCAGAGTCATATACAGGGCTGCAAATCAATGAAGTCTTCTATTTATACTCCACGGAGCAATGCAGCCTTGAGCGCTTATTCAAGCCAGGGTCCCCCGAAGAAAGTCTTGCGTAGGGGGAGGGAGAGATTGGTTGGCGAATAGTAGCACAGCTGGCCATTCTAACTAGTTAGAAGGTTACGTCTACCAAATTTGCGCTGGTGTGTAGTTGGCCTATGCTGATCCATGCTTGCGCAAGTAGAATTTATTTCATAGCTTGCGAATTAAGGCTCGTTCCTCCTTCGAAAATTCCATTGATAATCCTTGCACGGATATTCAAATGGATGGAATCACCTTTTTATTCATCAAGCTTTCAAAAAGTAAATTTGTCGCCTTCGGTCGGCTACCCTGCAGTGAAGTTGTCACTCACCGTTGATGTTGTGGGGTACTCACTCGTAGGGAACAGAAGTTGTGATTTTGTTTTGGCACAACAACGTAAAAAACCGAACCTTGATTGGATAGATTGACGCTCAATTTTTCACTTGTAAAATTATGTATTGGAAAAATATTTACTGGCATTGATGCTCTTGGGTGTTGACTTCTGAAGTAGTGGCGACCGAAGTGCGGGTATTTGGGTGTCTGTGAGGGAGCTCTTAGCCTTTGGTCCCCGGAGCGTGTGCATAATAAGTATATAAAGTGTTCAGTGTCGCCTCATTTCCATTTTTTCTCTTCTCCCACTCATTTCCATTAAATATGGAAACAACATTGATATACGCGGTTGGGTCTGGGGCCCTATTCGGCCTCTGTCTTCTTCGCCTTCCTCTCTACTACTTTGTCCGGCTTGCCTGCCCGCTACTTTTGGAGCTTCCGCGCCTCGCACCAATCAATGCCATAG